>NW_006239206.1:799541-800998 GCF_000226075.1 Solanum tuberosum | reverse complement strand
ATTCAAGATTGGGAAAAGTCCCAATCTTGAATATTATATATTATACTTGGCCCTAAACTCTCTTTTATAATATAGTAGAATAGAAATAGAAATATAGTAGAAAAGTAGAATAGAATAGAAAATAAAATAGAAAGTAGAAAGTAGAATAGAATAGAATAGAAAGAATAGAATAGAAAATAGAAAATATGTTAATATACTATACATTGAATCATTTGATTTCTTTTTGTGTTTACTTGTTTACTCCATATTTTTACTTTTTTTTAATAAATTTTTTGACTCAACTATTAAATACATTGATATTTGTTAGTTGTTACTCTAAAGTCATTTGGTGGTAGGGCCCCTTCTTTATGTATATTACATGGTAAGTATCATCCCTATGGCTTATCTTCAACAAACACACAGCAAATATTCTAGTCTACATTATTTCTTGCAATTCCACTAACAACAATTTTTCAGCAAAAAAAATGGTTGATGAAGTTGTCCTTTTGGGTACATATGTGAGCATGTTTGCTGTGAGAGTAAAGATTCCCAATCTTGAATATTATATATTATACTTGACCCTAAACTCTCTTTTATAATATAAATATATAAAGTATATAGAAGAAAGTAGAATTTAAGTGAGATCTTCATCCCTTAATAAACATACTCTGAATTAATCAAAAATAATTTTATGAGAGCAAATGTGAAATGTACATACATATATATACAAAAAGAAGTGTATTAATTTGGTAAAAATAATTTTTATAAGCAAATGTGAAATGTACATACGTGTATATACATAAACAAGTGTATGAATTTGGTAAAAAATGAATTCTTCTATGAATTTATAGAAAATAGGATGAGAGCTTGAACCATAAAAGGAAAGGTGCTTATTTTGTGGAATTTATTTGCATAAACATTTAATAATTGGATTTTGGTTAAAGTAAAATTAAGTAACGGATATCAAGGGAGAATATTTTTAAAAAATAAATAAAATGTGAACTGATTGTTTATTTCCCTTTTATGCTAATGTCCTCGATTTTTATGTATGATTCAACGTCAAAAACCACCTAAAATATCTATAAATTTCGAAATCATATTTGTATGTTACAGTTATAGTTTGCATAATTGCGCTCCATAGCAAATTTTAAATTTGCTATGGAGCTTTTGATTTGTATAATTCGCTAGATACATCCAGTTTTATACAAATTGTTCAGTTTTGTATAAATTCATTTATACATTGTAATTTGTATAATAAGATTTGTATTTGTATAATTATAAGTGTATAGGACAAAAATATATGTATTTGTATTTGTATATACACTTTTCTCTCGCTTTATACAAACACAAACACATTTTATACATTTGTATACCGAATGGGTAATTGTATACCGAAAATGGCTAATTGTATATCGAATCAGATGACAAAAAATTGAGATGTTTGCTGCGAATTACAAATAAAATAAACTATGGCTATA
>NW_006239206.1:781984-798869 GCF_000226075.1 Solanum tuberosum | reverse complement strand
CATTTAATTTGAATTAATAGTTTGCTATTTCATATAATTTTCCCATTATTTAACAACACATTTCAACAATCATTTGTTCCCGTTTCTACATGAATGGCGATAATATTTAAGGTAGGAAAAAAAACAACTGATTGTTGATGTATATTTTGATAAATAGTTGGTGACAGTTCAAGTAGAATTCACACGCACCTGATAATTTAGATATAAATTTTGAAATATTGTAATATTATAACTATAATTTTTTATCGTTAACTCTTTATGTATTAATCACTACATTTAAATGTCAATTGTTTTAAATTTTGAATGTTAATATTTGGTGGTAATAGAATAAATTAAAGGGAGAAACAGGTGATGAAGAAATTAATTATGCAAAGAGATTATTACCAAGAAACCTTTTAATTAAGAGTAATAACTTTACGAAATTCAAACTGATATATTGACTCAATTCCACCGTAGTCAAACTAAAAGGGAAAATGTAACTTTCAAGTAGAAAATTAAAAAGATAGAGTGTCAAAAATACATTTAAATTATTAATTTTTTTGGTTTTATACCTAAATTATTGATAGTGTGAGTTTCATACCTAAACTTGTCACCTAACTCTATGTTTTCTATATCAAAATAAGCCAAACGTGGAAACAAGCGAAGAGTTTCTTGTCCACATTTTTTAATGACCCATTTTTATCCTATTTTAACAAGTACAAACATCAAAAGTAAAAAAAAAAACACCTATGACTCCGTGGTGAAGGAAATACTTTATTCTATCTGATTCTGATTCTGATTCTGATTTTGATTCTTGTGCGAGCGATATCGTAACTTACAAGATATATTGCATATTGAAAAATAATCTGCAGTATACAGTCATAGGTGTCATAGGTGGCAATAATCTGCAGTATACAGTCAAATTTTATAGTTAAAAGAAATTCCAGTAACTTACAAGAAATAATTGCATATTGAAAAAGATAACACTATGTTGCATGTTGAAATGTGAATCAAATCACTTGTCTAAATAGCATGTTGAATGAATCAAAAATAGCCTTTTTATTTTTAGGAGGTAGTGATAAAAGACTACGGTCTAAGTAGTGTGCAGACTTAAATCATTACTTTATTAGGCACAATTGCAAAAACGATTAGATTACAATATGAGTACACGATTCCTTTGCGTGAATTTAGGACACGTAATGATAAGTTAGTTAATTCATCTGGCAGCTAAAAAAAAATCAAAAGAGGAATATAAAGATCATAGGTTCGAATTGTGAAATCATGCTTGCATCAGGATATGTGGTCTATATTAGTTATGGTAGTGGAAAGGATATTGTTTGTCCGAACTTCCTTTGACAATATAAGGTCATAATAATATTTACTTGCATATAGTAGATGAATTTTCTTGATGAAAATCTAGTCTGCCCGCCACTTCCTTCAGGGGCGTAGGCACATGTATGTCAGGTGTCCAATTGGACACCCTTTGTCGGAAAAAAATACCACATATACAAGTAAAATGATGCACAAAGTGATTAAATAATATATTTTGGACACTCTTGACATAATAGGTTCTATAGCCTAGTGGTTTAAGATGTCTTGAATGCGTGTTTAGACATCTTTAATGAGTCAGTGCTTGCGTGTTTAAATCTCACTTGCAACAATTTTTTCCCTCTTCGTGAAATTTCTGGCTCCGCCATTGTTTTCGTTATACTTTGCGTGAATGTGCACGGGCTAGCCTTATTCCCTTTCTATTATTTGTACTCTTTACCATAACAACAAAAATTGAAATAAACTTAACAATAATTCTGAGTTTATGTTCATCACACATGATTATATTGTTCTATCATCAATAATATAAACAACCACTTACTCTATAGTCTATATATATACACACAAAGAGGAACCTTAAGCAATTACACCAAACGAACGTGGATCTTTTGTCATTTTATAATATCAAGTCATTTTCACCATTAAATTAAAAACACTGGTTTTACAAGTAAGCTTATGCTCGAACGTAACTCCAACCCATATATATGCTCCTTAATAACCCTTAATAACAAACATAATTTTTTCAAAAGAACACACAACATTTCAAAAGCCCTCTATTCTTCTCATTTAGTAGTATTTTGTAAACAATTAAATCCATTTGATTTTGCATGAACTCTTCCTCCATCTCTATCCATTTAGCAGATTATTGAAATTTCTTTCAACTTATAATATTTGAGCAGAATATTGGTTGTACAACTTTATGACGATGTCGCTCACACAAGAATCAGAATCAGAATCAGATAGAAAGTATTTCCTTCACCACGGAGTTCAAGCTATGATAGCAGTAATAGTTATGGGTGTTGTTTTACTTTTTATATTTCTACTTGTTAAAATAGGACAGAAATGGGCAATTAAAAGGCGTGGACAAGCAACTCTTCGCTTGTTTACACGCCTGCCCTATTCTGATATAGAGTTAGGTGACCGTGACACTACCTGTCGGATATGTTTATCCGACTTTAAATCAACAGACAATATTTATATTCTTCCATGCACTCACTTGTATCACAGTGAGTGCATTTCAACTTGGATGCGCCGCCAAATTACGTGTCCAACCTGTCGTCGCAATTATGGCAATATCTATACGTCGTGGATCACTTGTTTAGTTTTGTTTTGTTTTATTATTCTACGTACTATGTAATAAATGTTCTTCGTACTATGTAATTTTTTATTAAACGTACTATGTAATAATTATGCTAATAAGTAATAAAAAGTATGACCGCCAACTTCACTTATCCATTTTATCAACAATTTTAAGGTATCATTTTTGTGAATTGTGGCCCCATTAATTTTGTAATTTGACACATCTATTAGTTTGTAAAAAGTTATTTTAAAAAAATGTGGGCCTCACTAGAATTGATCATTTTTATCTTGAAATGGAAAGATTCTTTCAAGCATAATTCTTATTCACATTTGTATTGAACCATTTTAAATGTTATATGTCTTTTTAAGTTATAATTAATATAAATATTTTATTATAATATATGATATATAATCTTATGTTTTGAGAAATGATTTGAAACATGGGCGGATCTATTCGTTGTGGAGGTGTCACGGCATCCAATGATCTCGATCGAAATTCTGTTTAAATATGTATATATGTACATGATATTATATAAATAATAAACTTGTCAATCCCTACACAAATAAAATAGGGCGTCATTTTGTGTTCCTTGAAGGTGCGAGTTCGATTCCCGCATGGGTGCATTTTGTGTTTGCAACATTTTTTTTATTTTGCAAAAAAAGGCTTCCGCTGCAATTAGAAATTGCCTTATTTATTAAGCCGTGGCCACTGCATCATATTTATATGCTTTATTACTATATTATATAACATAACATGTTGTGAAGCTTTAATTTTTATTTTGTTGACTTTTTTTTTCTTTTCTAATTTAAGCATAAAATATTACTTTTTCATCTCAATTTATGTGACACTTTTTTTTAGACTACCACAAAACAATGCTACTTTTCTATGTTAGAACTTACAAACTACTAGTGAATTAGTTCGCACTTCACGTGATTATAAAAATCTTATTGAATTTTCTTAATATTCCCTTAATTCTCGAATATCAAGACTCTTAAAACTTTTTTTATTCTTGAATTTTTGAACACGTTGTTTCTTAAGCTTTAAGCTTTGCATAATATTTGCATTGATGCATAATATTATGATATAATATCTCCTCTTTTAACCAAAAAAAAGCTATGCATTATTGTTATTTATTTTTCTTTAATTTTAGAATTTTTAATCATCTAGAAATACTTGAATTATATATAATAATAATCTATATAAATGAAGCAGTAATTTATATTCAAAATAAGAATGTAATGTTTTATATTGAGATGCGTACAAATTTAAACTTAATTTTACTTCGTTAATTAAATAAACAAACACATAGATATATGTATCTATAGGATCATTGAACATAATAGATTTTCTATTTCTTGAGAAGATGACTTTTTACATCTTTGGTCATACCAAAGAAATAATTCAAGAAAGTAAAGGATTTTGGGGTATTTTCAATTTTCTTCTCGTATACAAATGCAATTATAAGCCAATATTCAGAGAATATAATAATACCGAAGGAATTATATAACTTTAAAAGATTTCCATCAATAACTATAATTTCATTTGATAGTCATCTATTTTCAATTTGCAAAACAACACAAACATATATCACAAGTAGCAATATAATATTATATAAATATAATAAAATAAAAACAAAGAATTCAATGAGATTAGTCACCAGACAAAAACACAAACATATATCACAAGTAACTATATAATATTATATAAATATTTTTAAAAGAAAAAGAAAATAAAAATAAAAGAATTCAAAGGGATTAACTTGACACCAAAGGGATTTATCATATGATGGATTGAAGTGAATTTTGGGTAAAGATAAAAAGGGTTACATTTAAGAACATTCATTTCTTTACGTTTAGAAAATGTTTCTTCTTCTGATTAGTTGGTTAGAGGCATTTGAAGTTTTCATCATGATTAAAGAAATGCATTTTAGTGAGTGAATTATTTAATTGTTAATTGTCTTTTGGATTTCATTGACCCATAAATACATACAGTTACAATTGAAACGTATATGATTAAATTTGTGGACTTATTTAATTATTTTCTTAGTGAGTAAAATATTTAATTGTTTGTTTTCTTTGTGAGTAAATTATTGTATTTATATGAAAAAAATGCCTAAAAAATGAGAAAAATAAATAGCAATTTTAGAAGAAAAACAGGTCGCACAGTAAGTAGAATATATAGCAATTTTAGAAGAGAAAAGATGATGAGGAGAAATGGATGAAAAATGTTGTAAAGAGGTGAAAAATAGAGAGATGGATTTGGGGATTTAATTTGGTAAATATTTATTTGGTTAGTTGGGTCGGGTTCGAATTTTAAAAAAAATCCAGTAATTTAATTAAAATTGGATTATTTTTGTTGATTTGGAGTTTTTCATTCAATTGAGGGGTACGGGTGACAAGTTTGTAGACGACAAGAGTATAAATAACTTGATTTTAATGGTAATGGCAAGATCAACAAATAAATGAAAAATTGAGAGATATTTTTAACCTTTTTCCTTTGCATTTCTTTGAAGGCAATATAACATTCAAATTAAAGGTATATATAGAACAAATAGGAACAATTTTCTTCAACTTTTTTCATGATTTGGAAGATTTTCTTTCCTATTAAACATGTGTACTTTCACCCGGTCCCCATAAAGAATAAAATACTTATGTTTTGCACCACGTGAAAGTTGTATAAATTCAACCTTGTACGGATTATCGGTATGTGTGATTGCTTTATCTACTTTAATTATTTTTCCTTTCTCGTTGACAATTTATAAGATCAGTACAATAAGCATCATAGGAAGTGTCTTCAATAGGAAAATAGCTTGAGCCCATCGGAGGTTCTGGTACACCTGGTGGACTATATACAACTCCTCCCCAATCAACATTCGTAGCAAAACTTTTTAAGTCGGTGAAGAGACTTTGTGGCCAGAAACCTACTCGCGTAAAGTCTTGTGACACTAAAAGCCACCAATTTCCGGCTAAGTCCTTTTTGCAAAAAAAATAAAAATAATAATAAGTTGTCAATAACAATATTTATGTTATCTCCTAACTATAATTCCTATGTTTGTATAAAATATTCAAAGACTCTAAATAAGAAAAATAAAGACAATATAAAATGTACCCGATCAATGTATACTTTCACACCCCAATGTTTCCCTCCACGTTGTGAAATAGTATCCATGAATGAACTATCAAGAGGTACGTCATAGTTTACTTGTACAAAGCCGGGACATAGTGTATTGAAGCAATGAATTTTACCAGCCTAAAAAAATAGATATATCTCATACATGAATTCTTAAAAATCAAGGCAAATAGTTAAACTAAGGGTGTGTTTTGTAAATGTTTTCTTGGAAAAAATAATTGGATTTCTAAGTTATTTTCTCATGTTGGTTGGTGAGTAGAAAATGTTTTTAATGTTTGGTTGGTAAATGAAACACATTTTTCAGAAAATATCTTTTATTTTTGGCTTGAGACTAAAAAATACTCTTTAGGAAAATTATTTTTGACCTGAAAATTATCCAGAATAATCGATCTAGGACCCGGCCCTAGAACCCGAACTAGGACAGGATCCCGACGACCGTTCCAAATTCCGACCCTGAGATCCAACCCATGCCCTGACCCATAAATATTTTTCAAAAACAATTTTTTTTAAAAATAAGGTGGCGGAGGAAGGGGGGGGGGTTGAATGTAGGGATGACATAAAAAAAAGAAAATTTAAAATTTTGAAATATATTTCACAAATATTTTTTTAAAAAAATTGATCGAGGCCGGGGGGGAGGGTGAGAAGTAGGTTTGGCATAAAAAATGCAATTTTCTGAATTCGAAATATTTCAATAAAAAATATTTTTTAAAAAAGAAATTGACCAGGGGATGGAGGGTGTTGTAGGGGTTGGGTGACGTAAAAAATTAAAATTATAAAATCTGAAATATTTTTCAAAAAACAATATTTTTTTTAAATGACGGGGGTTGGGGTTGGCTGGAGGGGTAGAGGGTGACATAAAAAGGAATTTTTTTAAATTTTAAAAAAAATTGATTGGAGCGGCCTGAGTGGGGGGTTTAGGGATTAGGGGTGGGGAATGACGAAAAAAATGATTTTTTAAAAATTTAAAATATTTTTCAAGTATAATTTTTTTTAAAAGAAAATTTGACGGGGTGCGTGTGTGGGTGGGGAGAGGAGAGGTCGAGTAGTTAGGGCATGAAAAGGGGTAAAAATGATTGTTTGTTTGGTAGAGGGGGCTGGTTTGGGGGTAGGGGATTGGGGATAAGGGTAAAAATTTATTTGAAATTAAAAAAATAAGAATATTTATATTTATTTATTTTTTGGATGTGGATGGTCGGGTACAGAATATGGGGTAGGGTAAGGAAAAAAATATTGTAATTTTAGGATGAAGTAGACTTTTGAAAAATGTTTTTCTTTATTTTTTAAGGAAAGTCATTTTTCTTAAATTTGAGGAAATTAAGTTGATTTGGAAAAAACATTTAAACAAACTAAATATGAAAAAATTAGAAAATATTTTCCTTCACACCAAACACACCCTAAAAGATGTACAGTTTAATGAACTCAAAAGGGAAATCACCATGGTACGAAAGATAGTTACCTGGAAATGTATAAAAAATCTAGTTTTAGCATCCCCGTATAACGTTGGGTCCACCTAAAGCACGAAACAAAGATATTATATTATAGTTATTAAATATTGAGCATTTACTAACATATTTTCTAATATACATCTTAAAAGCACAATATTCAATGGTTAACACACATCCTTCTTTCACAAAACGATAGAATAATGGAATAAATAAATTGATATAAACTTACTCTCCAACCAACTTGTAAGATATCTGATCCTTTTTGAATTTTTAGTCGAGATCCGCTGTGTTGTTGTCCATTAACTTGAGGATTGTACAAAACAGTATCCATTCCAGCTCCCGCAAACTTGCTATTTGGATTATATGGAAGCCCAGCTATTGCAACCTAAATAAAAAAGTTAATTTTTTTTAGTACATCTTACAAAATACCCAAATTAACCTATGAATTACTTGTTCCTTTTTTTACTTCAAATCCAATTAAATAAAACATGGAAATTAGATAATGAATTTTATAGCCATATACCACCTTATATCCTTGTGAAGATATGTATCTTCCATTCGGCTCACTATTGTTGTTACTCTGCATTAGATAATGAATTTATGTTTAGATTTGAAATATTCAAGATATATAACAGTAAATTGGCATAAATCATCTTACAACATCATATTCATCTTCGAATGTGACATCTTCTGGCGGGGGAATACGTCTTAATCTTATAAGATCATCTCTTGTAATTCTCTTAACAGGAATAGTTCCAAAAGGACATCCTCCATCTTTAGACCATATTGTCGATGACCTATTAGTTGCCAATGAGGAAGTTGAATCTTTCTTGATTCTAGATAAAGTAGATTTCATCTGTTCAATCAGATGTTTAATTGTGTGTCAATAACAACATATCCAATATGAACAAAATGATAACGAAATGAAAAGAGAGTAGAGATATGCCTTAGGATGAAAATTATGGTCCTTCAACAACGGGTGATCAAATGCACGTTGTTTGTAGAAATCTACACAATCATATGTATCTCCATATTTAGTCTGTAAACAATCAAAATTAATAAAATAAGTAGCCTAAGTTACAACAAGATGTACCTTTTAAACACAAAACATACTCATGAGAACAATTGTTAGTAAATGGTAATACTACTGTTTTTTTTTTAAAAAAAAAAGAAAAATTCTCAAATATGCTATCAAACTTTGAGAAAAGACTTATCTAGGTCATTCGTTAATATTTTGTTCATTTATGCTACTTTCGTTGAGAAAAGGTTTATCCATGCCATTATTTGTTAACGAAAAATTGTTCGATAGGTGTGTCCTAAGCCATTGTTATGCCTTTATCTCCAATTTGCAAGATAAAATGCAAAAAATTTACATAATCCATTTTTAATTCATTTGTCTTATTGGACTTGACATGAAGTTTCAAAAAGTAATTTTGTTTTGAATCTTGTGATCTTAAAATAATTATATATAGAATATATCAAAGTGCTCTTAAATCTTGTGGTTTAAACATGTTATGTGAAAAAATAGAATCAAATAGTTTGCAAAAACGGAAAAAATATTTTTTTCAAAACAGATTAAAAAAAGAGTAAAACAAACAAATCGAAACGGACTAACCTGCTCAATCTTCAACTACAACGAAAGTTTACACACAAAGAAGGAAAGGGAGGGTTCTCCATTTCCCAAGAATCATGTGACAAATGAATGTTTTTTCTCTAATACAAAAGTGATATTATCTAATAAAATGTCTTTAGGGACTTACAAGTAAAATAAAATAATTTTTTTGCAAAAAAAAATACCTTTACTGTTTTGACGGCCGGCTTGTTCAAACTTTTCAGTTGTTTCTCTAACTCCACATCCTCTAATTTGGATAGCTTTTTTTGTCCTTTCACCCCATTATAACTCAAGAGAAAATATAACATCAATAACGTTTGTTGAACAGTCTTTTGATGCATCGTGAATTCATTTCTTTTTATAGGCATGAATCTTAGGTGTTTTGAAGAAATTAGATTAATTAATACAACATGAAAGCTCAACACTGAATTTGATTTGCTAGGTGTAAGTATTGATACCTTTGCTACAATAAGGAAGACATTTTTTTTAATATATAGAGATGTGGAAAAGACTAAGTTGACTATTATGTACAAGATATTCACTTTATGTGTAGTCTTTGAACTACATTTGACCATATATGAAAATATTTTTGTTTAATAAATGTTGATTGCCCGTTTGTAATTAATATCCAAAATAATACTTTTAACTTCATTTGACCAAATCTAAAAAGACTTTGAATGGTTTTTTATTGTTCATATCTACGTAATAAAATATTGAAAATACTTTTGACCATATGACCAAATATGTTGTTGAGTCCGGACTCAAAATTAGATTTATTTTGACAAAAAAAATGAAAAAGAACTGGACTTATGTGCAAAAAAAATATATATAAATGCCAATGTAATATTTCGACTTTAACATTGAACAAAGCTCTTATTTGAGGATAGTTTTAAACAATAATTAAAAATTGAGGGGTGTTTTTGAACCTTTATTTTCGATGAATTTAAATAAAATTGAGAATTCCTCAACAATTACAAATGTGCAAATATTGACAAGTAGTACTTGTAACGATTGGATTAAAAATTTAGGAAAAATCATTTAATTTGTCAAAAACATCATGTATTAGGCAATTCATGCATTGTACTTAGTTTCTCACATCTCTATGTAGTTATCGGTATATCAAATTAAAAATTAAATAAAATGTTTTTAGGGATTTACAAGTACAATGAAACCAAAAGTAAAAAAAAATCCTTTACAGTTTTGATTGTTCATGTCACGACCTAGACCACTGTGATTGACACCCACACTTACCCTTCGGTGGGAGAACCATTACTACAACCAGAGGCATATGCAGGAGGGCGTCATCGGGTTCACATGAACCCATGCTCCCCTCCTGAAATCATATATAGTAGTGTTATATTTTTAAATTTTTGTTAAATATAGATGTGTGAACCCACAATCGAAGTATCATTTAATGTAATGATGATTGGGTGCACCTCTCAGTGAGACCAGAAATTTGAATTTTATATCTATCTTGTACTATTTTTCTTTTTAAAATTAGGTAGCATCTCTCTAAGTGGATATTGGTAGAATTTTTGGCGTTATAATTAATTAATCATTTCAATTTTGGACCTATAAATTTAAAATTTTAACTATTTTCAAGATACGAAATTAAGTGTCAAACGAATTAGATTCACCTTTTCACAATAGTGCACTGTGCACCCACCATTCCAAAATCTTGGATACGTCGCTAACTACAACCCGACTAATCAACTTATATATGCATGACTAATTAACAGACATGAAAGATCAATACTGAATTTGATTTGCTTATATATGATACTATGAGGAAGATGTATATTATATAAAAATGTATAAAAGACTAAATTGACTATACGAAAACTAAAAATATTTTTTTTATTTAATAAATGGTTATTGCTCATTTATAACTAATATCCAAAATAATAATCTGAATATAGATTTTAGTAGAATATTTAATTGAATCAACAAATATTTATTGTTGATGAAGATTGATGATTTATATTTGCATAAGATTCAAAATAATTTTTGACCATATGACTAAATCGATTGGTGCTCGAGTTTGAAGATTTAAAAAAAAAAATTTAATCAGAGCTTTTTCTGGTTCGAGAGGAATTGAAAAAAGTTGTTGGTAGTGTTGAGATTTGTGAGACACTGCAACACACGAATTCGAATTGAGAAAGTTACATGCACTTTAATATCTTGTGACTTGTATGATCTAGCAAATAATAGAGAGGGAACAAGGGTGGCCCCGTGCATATTCACGCAGAGTCTGGGGAAGGGCCGTACTTCAAGGGATGTAAATGTAATGTGCAGTGACGGAGATAAGATTTTCATTAAGAAAATTCATCATTTACCATATGCTTGTAAAATTCGTTATGACTTTATATTGACAAAGGAGGTTCGAATAAACCCCATCCCACCCTTCGGGGTGGCCCAGTAGTTTGGACTTGGGACTTCCATTTTGGAGGTTTCACGTTTGAAACCTCTTGCTAGAGAAATCAAGGGATTTGCCTACTGGGTGGAGCTCGTTGCATTGGGCTTGTCTAGTGTGGGTTACCTCTCCTATGTGGTTTGCAAGCTATTGCATAGAAGTGGGGGTTTTACCTATGCACGCCCAAATGATAGCGACTACGGGTTTCCCTTGTCATAAAAAAAAATTAAAAAAATAAACCCTTTTTCCGCGACCATTAGCAATGTAGACTGCATATTCTAATGCAAAGCTTGATTTCACGACTCGAACCAATTACCTTTGTTTACCTCTTATTTTTCAAATTTCGAATTTCATATCTGAAGTATCACTAATTATTTAACAATACATTTTAATAATCAATTGTTCCCGTTTTCTACCTGAATGGCGATAGTATTTACGGTAGGAAAAAAAACAATTGATTGTAATTAGAATAGAGAAAAAGGTCAGCTGTTAGTCTCTCCCATGACCAAGGCTACCGATATATGATTTATATATAGTCTGATAGTGTAGACAATAGAGTTGTAATACAAAACAAAACCTATCCTAATTATAGAAAATAAAGGACTTGCAATTTACATAAAAGACTTGTGAATATCTACGGAAGAATCCTAATAGGATTCGTTATCATCTAACACCCCCCGGCAAGCACATGTCGGGTTTGGAGACAGTGAGCTTGGACCGTAGATGAGCAAATCGAGAGGAGCTTAGAGCTTTAGTAAATACATCAGCAATTTGATCAGTGGAAGGAATGTATTGAACACAAAGTTGTCCGCATGCAACTTTCTCTCGAACAAAATGATAGTCAATTTCAATATGCTTCGACCTTTGATGAAAGACATGATTGGCAGTGAGATAAATGGCACTGATGTTGTCACAGAATATCATGGGAGGACGAGGACAGGGCAATCAAAGTTCCTTAACCAAACTAGTTATCCAAGATACTTCTGATGCGGCAAATGCAATAGCACGATATTCAGCTTCAGTGCTAAACCGAGCTACTACATTTTGCTTTCGCGAGGACCAACTGATTAGATTAGGACCATAATATACAGCAAATCCATAATGAGAACGACGATCATCAGGATCAGCAGCCCACCCTGTATCACAGTAAACATTTATAATAGAGGAAGTGGATGGCGTGATGGTTATTCCATGTGTAAGGGAACCTTTGAGATAACGAAGAATCCGTTTCACAGCTTTCCAATGATCCAAGGTAGGATTATGCATATATTGGCAAACACGACTCACCGAAAAAGAGATCTCTGGTCGTGTGATAGTCGCATATTGAAGAGCCCCAACAATACTCCTATATAATGATGGATCATCAAAGGTTTCACCATGTTTAGACAATTGGAATGTGCTATTTGCTGGAGAAGGAGAAGGCTTACAATCTGTCATTTTTGTTCGAGAGAGTAAGTCTCGAATGTAGCTAGCTTGAGAGAGATGCATACCAGATCCCACGCGAGCAACTTCAATACCCAAGAAAAATGAGAGATCACCAAGGTCTTTTAGAGAGAACTGAAGATCAAGGGATTTGGTAAAATGAGGAGATATATGAGGGATCACTACCCGTTATGATGATGTCATCCACATAAAACCAAGAGGTAGGTAGTAGAGGAGGGAGTATGACGGACAAACAAAACAGATATAGCCATGCGATAGGAGAAATGTTTTGAGCTTGAGAAACCAGGCGCGAGGAGCTTGCTTTAGACCATATAAGCCTTTGATAAGCGACACACAAAATGTGGGTGAGACTTATCAGTAAAGCCTGGTGGTTGAGACATGTAAACAACCTCCGAAAGGTCACCATTAAGGAATGCATTATTAACATCTAACTGCTTAAGACACCAACCTTGAGACACTGCATGAGATAAGACAAGTCTGATTATTAAAGGTTTGAGAACTGGGCTGAAGGTATCATGGAAATCAACCCCTTCTGCCTGATGAAAATCTTTGGCAACCAAATGAGCTTTGTACCTTTCAATCGACCCGTCTGCGCGACGCTTAATGCGGTACACCCATTTACAACCCACCACATTTGCATTAGGAGGACAAAGAGAAAGTGTCCATGTGTGATTACGAATCAATGCTTGATACTCAACTTTCATAGCGCACAACTAATCAGGAGATGATGCAGCTTGCTTATAGGTTTTTGGTTCACTGGCCAAAGAGGATGAAACCAGGATCGGATGGCGAGATATAGCGAGTGCTTTGGGCTTGAGGGAATTTGTTTAAGCTCTTGTGGTCATAGGATGATTGGAAGAGGTAGCAGGCCGAAAATATGTAGGAGCATTCTGATAAGATCTTGAAGTGGAGGATACGACGGTGGCTGGACATGGATTTTGTGGTGAAGAGGTTGTATCAGAAGATATAGATGAAAGCGATATTGGTAAGGGTTGAGTGGACAGTGAGGATAACGATGGAGGATCTACCAGTGAAGGTGAGGCAACAACGGAAGGAATAAAGTTGGAAATCGATTGTAGAAAAGTTAAGGAGGATGGTGGTGAATTGTCATTAGAGAAAGGAGTAGTAGTTTTGTAATGAGGATAAGGAAATTTCTCTTCGTCGAATATCATATGACGAGCAATATACATTCAATTTGTGGGGGGATAGTGACACATATAACCTTTATGTTTCGAACTATAACCCAAAAAGACACAAGGAAGAGATCAAAAATCAATTTTATGATTATTATAAGGACGGAGAAAAGGATAACATAGACACCCAAATTTTCGAAGAAGTTGGTAGTCTGGTGGATGATGATAAAGAGCTTGATAGGGTGATTTGAAGGACAATATAGGAGTGATGGTGCGGTTATGTAGGTATGTGGATGTGGAAAATGCATGTTCCAAATATTGATATGGAAGACATGCGTGAGCAAGTAAAGTTAGTCCTTTTTCCACAATGGTACGATTACGTCTTTCTGGAGCCCCATTTTGTTCATGAGTGTGAGGACACGATAGACGATGAGTTATTCTTATGGATTTGGCATAGGAAGACACATTACGATATTCCCTACCCCAATCAGTTTGCAATGTTTTGATTTTCTTGCCAAATTGTGTGTCAACCATTTTATGAAAATATTTAAGAACATCAAGTACTTGAGATTTTGCTGCCAGGAAAAATATCCAAACAAATTTAGTGGAATCATCAAGAAACTGAACAAAATACTTATTTCCATTGATAGAAAGATGCGGGGAAGGTCCCCAAACATCAGAATACACCAAATCAAAAGGAGACAAGCTACGACTTGAAGAAGAAGATAAAGGGAGCCTATGACTCTTTCCTAATTGACATGATCCACAAATTGAAGACATTTTATTGGACGACACTGGAAGATTAAAACTAGAGACTAAACGACGCAAAAGTTGCTCGTGAGGATGACCAAAGCGTTCATGCCACGCTTGGAGTAATACTCGTGAGCAGACAAATGTGCGAGGAGCTGAGGATGAGATAACTGGAAGCCTACCACCATTCAAACGATATAATCCATCATCAAGTGACCCTCGAAGTAGAGATTTTCCCTGAAGATCCTTCACAAAACAACAAGAGGGGTGAAATTCCATAAAGACATTGTTATCTTTAGTAAATTGAGAAACACTCAATAAACTCTTGGTGATGGAAGGAACATGAAGAATTTTATTAAGATGAAGAGGTCGAGTAGTACAAGGAAGCTTAGAGGAGCCAGTGTGATGAATAGAGAGTTTTTGACCATTACCTACAGCAAGATGATCCTCACCATTATAGTCCGTGTGAATGGATAGTTGAGACAAATCCGACGTAACATGATTGGTGGCACCGGAATCTGCAAACCATGAATTGTCAACAATAGCCGAATGAGACATCATATTATCCGAGGGAGTGCCATATTGGCTTGTGGACGATTAGAGGAACGATTAGGTGGATAAGAGTCCATGTTGTTACGGTTGTAGCAATTACGAGCATGGTGGTTGGGTTTCTCACATATTTGACAAATAATGCGAGAAGATGATCTACTAGAAGAACGAGAAGGATTGATGTTGTTTGGGCGACCGGAGGATTTTTGAGAGGTGGTGAAACTTTGTTGATTGGACTGGCCAGTGATTGGGGAGCGATTGGAGTATTGGCGAGATATGGCATTGGCTTGAAGTTGGAGGGCTTTGGTTTCCTCAACAAGTTTCTCCTCTTCTTGGAGAAGTAAACCAAGAAGTGAGTCAGTAGTGAGGTTTATAAGATGAGGATTGATGGCTGAGCGAAACGGGCCATATGAAGAATTTAGACCGAACAAAATAGCGCTCATAAGTTCTTCGTCTGTTATTGGACGGGCAGCAAGAGCTAGACTATGGGATATAGTACGTTTCTTGTCAACATAGTACATAATGGTAAAAGAGCCCTTTGTGGTGGTTTGGAGTTGGTGGCGATGTTGCATGACTCGAGCTCGAGATTGAGATTGAAAGAGGTTGGAAAGATATGACCAAGCTTCACGAGTGGTGCGGATGTGCATTATGTATGGTAGAATAGAATGGCTCATGGTAGTTTTAAGCCAAAGAAGAAGGATTTTGTCCCTCTTTTTCCAAGCCGTGAAGGCCGAATTTGGCGTGGAGTCAGATGTACCCTGAGTAGTGGTTAGGACAGTGGCAGATGGAATATTTGATCCATCAAGATGAGCCTCCAAAAATCAAAGGCTTCAAAGGCAGAGTATACTGTTGATTGCCAAAGGTAATAATTTTCCCGATCAAGTTTTATCGGAAGGCCGGGAAGGGCAATTGTTTGGGAGTTGGAATCAATGATGGAGAGATGTGTTTGTTTTATTAGAAAATATATTTGGATTGGTTTTCTAGTCGCCACTTAATTTTTCAAGAAAAATCAAGAAAACTGTCATGAAAACTTAGAAGGGGTTCGGGGTTCATATTATTTTTCTAGGAAGGGTTTTAAAGCACCTAGAACACCCGCTAATGCGATTATTCGACGATTAATTATTTGGCTAAAATAATTTTAACTTAGCTCGAATTGCAAAACTGAACTATTTTATAGTTAGGACCATTTTAAGGGAGAAACAGAAAAATGTCGCCCTATTATTTAAATGAAGTATTTTATAAACTTACATATTTATTTACTTATTTATTCTCAAGTTGAGTAAGAAACGGATGATTTAGTTAGGTCATTAATTCAAAATGGGTGTCTTCTGGGGATTTGAATTTTTCGACCTCAAGGTTAGCGATAAATATTAATGAGTACATAAACACAACAAAGAAGGGAGGGAAAGAGATTTTGGCCCAAGTATGGTTCTTTCTGTCCGCCTGGACCAGTACTTGGGCCCATTTTCATTTTGGGTCTTCGGCCCATTTGAGTCACCTGCACCTATCCTAAACTAAATTTGAATTTTATTTCTTTGGGCCTAAGGCCCCATCTTCCACCTGTCCTAAATTCTAACAAGATAATAATAAATAAAAGGGCTAATTACTTGAGTGGATCCCTTTTAAAAAATAATTACTTATTTTAAATATACTTTTTAATTATTACCATTTATAGCAATATATAACAATACTATATATTTTATTAGAATTGTCTCTCTCTTGCCTCTTTCTCCCTTTTCTCTCTCGCTCTTTCTCCCTTTTTTTTCTTTATGTTGTTCTTTCTCTTTTGTTTTTCTTTTTGCT
>NW_006239206.1:766520-781557 GCF_000226075.1 Solanum tuberosum | reverse complement strand
TATATGTGTTATAAATTATTTTGGTTTGTATCACTAAGAACATGAGTGATGTTTGCAATATATATTAAAAATGTAGTGTGCATGTATTATAAATGTATTATTAAGTGTGTTACCTAAATCATTTGGTTGGTATCACTAAGAAGAGAGTAAAGTTTGCAATATGTATTATAAATATATTGTTCATGATTTTAATACAATTACAAAACATATCTAATTCAACTTTAATACAATTGCGATATAGAACTTTACCTTTTTTGAGTTTCAATCTTATATTTCTCCTAAAATCAATTATAAACTTAACTGAACCCTCTTAAAATTGAGATATAAACTTTAAACTGCATTTTCAATTATTTGTAGGATCAACATATCCAAACTAATCACGAGTTCGTAAGATTCATAAAATGAATTCAAAATTTGAAGCTTTATAGTGACCATCAATGGTGAATTCTTGCTGCTGTAATTTTAGAGATTTGAAATTTTTGTTTGAGAATATAATATTGTAAAAAGAAAATTATTTTTTCATTTCTCTTCTCGTCGTGTTTTTGGATAAAAATAGTGAAATATGGATAAAAATTGATTTGAGAATAATTATTTAAATGAAAATTTTAAAAGAAGAGGAAGAAGAATAAAAAAAGGAGGAGGAAGAGAGAGAATAACACAGAAAGAGGCAAAAAGAAGAAAAATAAAAAGAAGAAGATGAGGAAGAGAAAAAGGTCAGAGAAAGAGGTGAAGCGGTACAATTTTTTAATCCAAAAAATTGTTATATTAAGTTAGAAAAATTATATTGTCATAGATGGTAAATATTTTCTTAATATAGCATATTTATGTGATTTGCCCTAAATAAAATGACAAAGGCTTAGGCCCAAAATAACAAAATACAATTTTTTTTCTTAAAGAAGAATGGGACTCTTAATCCCCTTTCTCATTTTTCGTATACACCTGGTGTATATAGGTCCATATCGACTCTGATTCCTGTTCGTCAATTTTTAAGGGACATGTCCTTTGATTTTATAGCCAGCCGACTCGGATAAAAGGAATTTGAGCCTTTACGGCTCTCCCGAAATGCAAGAAGGAGATAGGAGTTCGTAGTGAACTTGGACAGATTTCACATGCAAACGATAAATAAATTACAGAATAAGCACTTTCGGGAAGGGTTAAGATAAGATAAAAATGATTAAATAAATGGAAAACTCATGAAGACTTGATATATATATATATACATATATATTACTTTATTTTTTATCATTTTCTTTTTTTTTATGTAGGGCCATGGACAATAAAGGGGGAAAAAGTCAATGGCCAAGTTCAATAAATAAAAAATGAACAAACATAAATAAATAAATAAAATCTTAAACTACTAATCTCAAACAAAGTTAGTACAGTTAATATTTTTTCCAATAACATGAAGAGAAGCAGTGGCGTGACTTAGTGAAACAAATAACATAAAACTAAATTAAATAAACAAAACGAACAAATGTTGGTGAACGATCAACTAGCTATCGAGCATCATTAGAGAATAATCCAAGTAAAACTATATTATATTAACTCGAATTTTGGGAAAAAGAATAGCTAAACCAATAAAATGTAATTTAGCATTCAACTACTTAGACTGATTAAGGTAATGAAATCCTTCACTTGGACAGACTTATCACACGAATGAACCGCATTTTCCTTATCGAATCAGTATTCGAGACATTGCATCAACCAACATAAGCTAAACACAAGTCTAACAAAGTGATCTTGATATTTAATGCCAAAGCAGGGTATGCTATATTCTAAGAGACTATCACAGATCCATGAAAGACCAACACAAAACAAGGATAAAGGAGGCATGCTAAGGAATTTGCACTTGAACAGTAAAAATAAGCATTTTTTCAGCTAAAATTTTACTCAAAATGGAGAAACAAATATGAGCAAAACAGGATATGCTAGGTAATAACTTGCTGCAGAGACAACCAAAAGAATAACAAATAACAACAAGCCATTATGATAAAAACACAACTACACCATGTGACTAGCTAGACCAAAGTATTTTGAGAACTTAAGCCTACACAAATAATGATTCCATACCAATATTAGAGCAACAGAGAAATACCGATACAAGGTGCGAATCTATAAAACTTTGACTCGACCACATAACAGAATCACGTGAATGAGCCCGGACTCTTAATCAACAAAACGATGTAAACAATGAAACAACAAGAGACAAGGAGAACATTTGTGACAACAAAACGAGTACGCCGTTGGTTTACGACCAGCAATCACATATAGAGAATAGCTTCTTGAACCTTAACAGGTGAACACATCGCATAGTCGAGAGCCAAATCATCTACACAGGAAGAATAAAATGAGCATGAACTGAACTTAAATTTACCTTTTATAGTGCAGCCAACTGAGCGAAAACTAGCAGGAGAACAGCCCTTCACAACCACAATGACTCGATGAACTTATGTGAGTGGAGAAAATGGACAAAGACCCGAGCAGAGCTTGAAACTCTCGCCCTCCCTGCCTCTGAGAGCTACTCTCGAATATTTGTGCTTATATATTTATAGTTAATAACTCACTGTATTTTCTCTCAAATGGCAACACACTCTACCAATATTTTTCCCAACAATTTTCTCTAAACCCAAAAATTTCCTCCCTTTTCACAGTGAAGAGGATGAGGTATTTATATGGGAAAAATTAGAGTTCACATTTTGGATGAAGAACGGATAGGAACAGGGGCTAATTCGGAATTCTCCCACAAATTCCCAAATTCAATTTTTCTTTCAAAATCATTGTTTGTACGAGTTTTCAACCTAAATCCCCCAAAATTCGGATGAAAAGATCGAGGTGGGTAGATGTTGCAGGACGCAACTGCAGGTCTGCTCCTGCTGCACTATAGATGAAGACGATGAAACTTTCCGTCTATTTTGACGCGTGAAGGAGAAGAAATCGCGTACGGGGCTGTCTGGTACGCGCTACTGCTGTTGTGCGATTGAAGCTGGGTTTCTTTTGTGAAGGAAAAGGGAAGTGGGCCGGGTCGGGATCTGAATTTAGTGGGCTGGATCGGTCATATTAGAGAATTGGTATGGGCTGCTGGAAATAATATAATGGGGCTGTTTGGACATTTGAATTGGAACGTTGGGGAATTAAAATGGGTTTGAAAGTGGGCCAAGTTGGGTCCAAAAATTGGAAGAAAAAGGTTTATGGGAGTAGGCAAAATGTACTTGAAATTACATTTACAAAAATGGCCAAACGAATTTCAATTGTAGCCAATCAAAATTAAGAACATAGTCGAGTCGATTAAATTAGTAAATTTGACTACTAATTAAATAGGGCGAATTAATATAATTAATTAACGAGCTTCTTAATTTTAATGAAATAAAATAATTAATTCAATATACTAATGACTCAAAAATATAAACTACTAATTTAGACAAAATTAATTAAAATACTTACTAAAATTAAAAATCTTTTTTGTGATGATTTTCGAAACGTTTATAAAATATACTAATTACATACGAAATTATATAAAACATATATGTTAATTTAAAACTACAAAAAAGTGATAAAACTATTTAAAATAACTTGCAAACTATAATTATTATCATATATATATATATATATATATATTGAAACTTTATAAATCTAATTATCTTAAATCGTTTGAAATTGAAGAAGCTCGAAATGATCAATTTATATTGTGGAGGCACAAAATTGGGTGTCAACAGTGTTGAAGGAGAGGAATGTGGCTGAAACGCAGCAGCGATGGACGAGTTGGAGCTGTCCATATTGGTGGCGGAAAAAAAAAAACTTGGCTCTTGATACCAAATTAGAATAGAGAAAAAGGTCAGCCGTTAGTCTCTCCCATGACCAAGGCTACCGATATATGATTTATATATAGTCTGATAGTGTAGACAATAGAGTTGTAATACAAAACAAAACCTATCCTAATTATAGAAAATAAAGGACTTGCAATTTACATAAAAGACTTGTGAATATCTACGGAAGAATCCTAATAGGATTCATTATCATCTAACAATTGTTGATGTATATTTTGATAAATAGTTGGTGACAGTTCAAGTAGAATTCACATGCATCTGATAATTTAGATATAAAATTTGAAAAATTAAAATATTGGAACTATATATTTTATCTTTAACTCTTTATGTATTAATGGCTACATTTAAATGTCAATTTTAATTTTGAACGTTAATATTTTGTGGTAATAGAATAAATTACCAAGAAACCTTTTAATTAAGAGTGACTTTATGAGATTCAAACTGATAAATTGGCACATTACTGCCGTAGTCAAACTAAAAGGGAAAATGAAACTTCCAAGTAGAAAATTAAATGGATAACATATACCGTTCATTTTAAAAAAATCTTATTTAGCTCTTATAAATAAAAATACGTAAAAATTTAATTTAGTGATTTTGTGTTTTATAAATAAAAGTACGTAAAAAGTTAATTTAGTGATTTGGTGTATCAAGAAGAAGAAATATATTTGTTAATTAATATAATCAAATAAATAGAAAAAGTATGAATGTAAAAAAGCAAATGTAATAGTCTAAAAGTATGTGATTTCTGTAATTTTCCCATATTTAAAAGGTTTGCCTAAAAGAAGCCCATTTGAGTAAATGTCCAATTTATACACTAGTCCAAATAATTGATACAATTTTGTATCGACGATTACATATATTTTCTCTGTATCTATCATAGTACCATTATTATCTAAAATTATAAGTCCTCTACACACAATAGCTAGAATCTTTAGAAAAATATCCCGAGTCTATTGGAGCAAACAGTAGTTGACTAAGGAACACCACAAGTCAACGAAGAAAAAACAACAATTAACCCCCCCTCTTGCACTTGAGGTGGTAAACTTCTAAAGACTCTTCGTATGTGCTCAATGCCTCAATGGGAGGATATGTTTTTCCTGAGGCTTTTAGTTCACCAATGAACCTACTCAATCATGAAAACATGCTTTCGATTGTTTCTCCTTCCTTCATTTGAAATAGTTTGTATTCGTATACTAGCAAACTGATGATGGTTTCTTTGACTTAGTCAGTTCCTTCATATGTAACCTCTAATTTGTCTCACATTTCTTGGCAGTATCACATCAAGAGATTTTCTCATATTCCTCACCAGTGATAACATTATACAAAACATTTTTCGCTTTAGAGTTTATTTGAATAATTTCCATCTGTTTATTTGTGTAGTTCTCTAAACTTGGAGTAATGGATGGCGGACTTTCATCTGAACTTTTTGAAATAGGAATAGGAATATCACCAAGCTTGATAACTCTCCAAACTTTCACATCATAGAATTTTATGAAAGTTTTCATTCTTACTTTTCAGTGAGAAAAGTGTTTTCTATTAAAATATGAAGGTCTTGTCTTAGAGGTTCCTTCTTGAAATAGTGCACCCTTAATTTCTTCGTGAGTAGTTGATTTGTGGAGTTCCTTAGTCAACTACTGTTTGCAAAGAAGTATAATGAAAGCTAGAAAGTGCGTAAAGTAATATACTGGTTGGGATCCAAAATGGATATTACGTCTAGTCCCCCTTGGGTTGCAAGTATGCTCTCTTCTAGCCTTTGTAACCTTTGATATGAGTACAGAGATGAGTGTAGTTTCACTATTTACACTCAATTTGTTTTCACTTTTTTTTTCTTTTGATACAAAGTCCTACCAACAATATTTTTCTCTTTTTTTTTTGTTTACACGGTAGAACTAAGTAATACAATACTTACTAAAAGTAGAGTAGAGAATGTGATATGATTCAGACTCATTGTACAAGCTCTTCTATGGCAGACGAGTTCTCTTTTATAGTGTTTGAGACTTGAATCTCTCACCTTACTAACAAGCCGAGAGCTGATGGTTGTTAGTCACGACTACTATCAAAAAGCTCCTATGAAGATGAATATTTCACATGGAGGAGTGTGCATCTTTATGTTGGGTGTTCTTCTGTCATGCGACCCGGCGGCTTATGTGCGACCTGTGGCCCACGCCTCCTATTTGTTCAGGGCGGGCGCCTTCCTTAAGAAGAGATGGCAACCCAAGAGATTTGATCCTTGGAAAAGATGACAAGTGATCCTTATTTTCCAAGAATAACGTTAAGGCTAATCTTCAGTTTCCTTCTTGATTTAGCCTTGATTGTTCTTGATCTCAGCTTCCTTGATTGAGTCTTGATTGAGATCAATTTATTATAGCCATTATATTCCTCTTCCTTGATTGAGATCAATTTATTATAGTCGTTATATTCCCTTCCTTGATTGATGAATCTTTGATTGAGAATCTCATTGTGGTCGTGTTATGCTTCTTCCTTGCTAGTCGAATCCTTGATTGAATCTCCTATAATTTTTGGTTGATGTGGGATCTCAATTTTCATGATTTTTGGACTACTCGTATTTCAGGTTTCGTTCTTGATTCTTTCCTTTTTGATGTCGAATTTGACCTGCACAAATTAATTGTTTATCATTAAAACCTTGCGCTAACACATGATACGTGCAATCATTGTACACAATTTTACTAAGTAACCTACTATATAATAGTGCAATGTCTCATATATTATTGAAATTGTTCGATTTATTAAATAATGAGATATTAATCATAAACTTTATTTTACTAGATTAGTAATTAAAAGTAAGATAGTTTCTTTGTATTGTTATGTGCAAGTATTGTTAACTATTTTACTAAGTATTCATAATGTATACATTTATATGATTTTCATCTTTCTATAAAGTATATGACAAATATAAGCAATTGATTGCCAAATTTACAGTGGTTTTCAGTTGTTTAAAGATGTCCCCATTTGTTCATGGCACAATTCTATTTTCTCTTTCGTAACGAGTATACAAATATAATTGTTTACAAAAATAATATATGCTTATATAAAAATCCCACAAGTGTAATACCCTATCTCTTTCTTTTTATAGTTATGAAGACCAATTAAAAGTAGATTTTATGAAGCTAAATGAAAATCAAGAAGGCTAGCTTTCAATTATTTTCATTAATTGTTGCAATATTTTATTTGTCTTTGGAAGAAAAAAACTTAACAACCACATTGAGTATAACTCAGATAAGTGAAATTTGAGTTTTGTTTTACCTAGCATATAATTGAGAAAAATTGGAAAAAGGCCAAAAACTAATAAGAAGCATTTATGCTCGTTTGATATGCGGGATACTATGCAATATCTTAAGATTAAATTTGTGATAAAAAAAATTACATTGCGTTTGATTGATCACATAAATTTATATCATCAATCAAACACAATATAATTAACAAAGAGTGTTTTTCCCTCCTAACGTATGTGCTTAGTCTAATTAATACTAATTTTATATAAAATATATACTTCTATATTTCTATAATGTATACAATTTATATGTAATAATTTAGCCTAAAACGTATAAATAGAATCTAATAAAATGTTCTATCCTAACTAACTATACCTATCCCTCTCTTATTTGTTGTGGTTTAATTTTAACAAACTATAAAGCTCTTTCTACAAGAAAAGAAATATGTACAAATCTGGATAAAACAAAAGAGAAAAATATTATAGGATAAATTTGAAGTGGGCAATATTTAATTTTAAAAAGAATTAAGATTGTTTGTATATTATTTTGTGGAAACCACAAATGGAGGGGGACTAGACCTTACCCCTGATATACATACGCAGATTGAAAGCAATCAAGGCAAAAAGAGAATTTGTTTCACATTCCTTAAAACCATTTAGATATTTTTTAATAACAAGTCATTTTCACCATTAAATTAAAAACACTGGTTTAAGAAGTAAGCTTATGCTCGAACGTAACTCCAACCCATATATATGCTCCTTAATTACAATTACATAATTGTTTCAAAAGAACATTTCAAAAGCCCCCTATTATTAATTCTTCTCTGCATTCTTCTCAATTAGTATTTTGTAAACAATTAAATCCATTTGATTTTGCATTGATCACATTATTAAGTCTTCCTCAAGAACATGTCTTGTTAACTGACGCAACATCGACATTGTTTATATTCGCCTTCACAAGTACTTGAGCACAATTTTCCAATATAATACACTTTCAGGTATATCATCACCAAATGTATGTTTGTAATTACCATTATATTACTGTAATTTATTTAAACTATGATAATATTTCACTGCAGATTAAACTATTGACAATGTCGTTCTCACAATCAGATCATAAGAACAAGTACATAGTTAACCACCTAGTCCAAGCTATGATAGCAGTAATAGTTATGGGTGTTGTTTTACTTTTTATGTTTCTACTTGTTAAAATAGGACAGAAATGGGCAATTAAAAGACGTGGACAAGCAACTCTTCGCTTGTTTCCACGTCTGCCCTATTCTGATATACAAAACATAGAGTTAGGTGACTGTGATACTACATGTCGGATATGTCTATCCGACTTTGAATCAACGGAGAATATTTATATTCTTCCATGTACTCACTTGTACCACAGTGAGTGCATTTCAACTTGGATGTGCTGCCAAATTACGTGTCCAACCTGTCGTCGCAATTATGACAATATCTATACGTCGTGGACCGGCTGTTTAGTTTAGTTTTATTATTCTACGTACTATGTAATAAATGTTCTTCGTACTATGTAATTTTTTTTTTATTTAAAAAAACGTACTATGTAATAATTATGCTAATAAGTAATAAAAAGTTCGGCCGTCCACTTCAGTTATCCATTTTATCAACAATTTTAAGGTATCATTTTTGTGAATTGTGGGTCCATTAATTTTGTAATTTGACACATTTATTAATTTGTAAAAAGTCATGTATTAAAAAAAAGTGGGCCTCACTAGAATTGATCATTTTTATATGAAATGGTAAGATTCTTTCTAAATATAACTCTTATTCACATTTCTTACATAGTAAATAAAATAAATGTTGCTCTATTAATATAAATATAAAAATATTTTACGGTCTTTGATTATATTTTGTACTCACTTTGTTCATTTGTATTCGGCCATTTTAAATTTTATGTCTTTTAATTTTTAATTAATATAAATATTTTATCATAATATTCATATTAATTAATATAAAATCTTATGTTTTGAGAAATAATTTGAAACATGGACAGATCTATTCATAGCTGTGGAGGTGCCACGACACCCAATGATCTCGATCAAAATTCTGCTTAGATATGTATTTTGTGTTTGCAACATTTTTTTTATTTTGCAAAAAAGGGCTTCTGCTGCAATTAGAAATTGCCTTATTTATTAAGCCGTTGCCACTACATCACATTTATATGCTTTACTATATTATATTAACGTAGTTAACATGTTGTGAAGCATTAATTTTTATTTTGTTGACTTTTTTTTTTCTTTTTCTAATTTAAGCATAAAATATTATTTTTTCTTATCAATTTTATGTGACACTTTTTTTTAGATTACCACAATTCCACAAAACAATGTAATTTTTTTACGTTAGAAACTACTAGTGAATTAGTTCGCACTTCGAGCGATTATAAAAATCTTATTGAATTTTCTTAATATTCCCTTAATTCTCGAATATCAAGACTATTAACACTTTTTTAGTCTTGAATTTTTGAACACATGTTTCTTAAGCTTTAAGCTATGCATAATATTTGTATTGATACATAATATTATGATATAATATCTCCTCTTTTAACCAAAAAAAAAAAAACTGTGCATTATTGTTATTTATTTTCTTTTTATTTTTCTTTAATTTTAGAATTTTTAATCATCTAGAAATACTTGAATTATTATAATAATAATCTATATAAATGAAGCAGTAATATATATTTTCTTTTTAAAGTTGAATCTTGAAAGAAAGAGATGACCTTCAAAATAAGAATGTAATGTTTTTATATTGAGACGCGTACAAATTTAAACTTAATTTTACTTCGTTAATTAAACAAACAAACACATAAATATATGTATCTATAGGATCATTGAACATCATAGATTTTCTATTTCTTGAGAAGATGACCTTTTACATCTTTGATCATACCAAAGAAATAATTCAAGAAAGTAAAAATATTTAGGGTATTTTCAGTTTTGTGCAATTATAAGCCAATATTCAGAGAATATAATGATAGCAAAGGAATTATATAACTTCAAAAGATTTCCTCCAATGACTATGATTCCATTTGATAGTCATCTATTTTCAATTTGCAAAACAACACAAACATATATCACAAGTAGCAATATAATATTATATAAATATTTTAAAAATAAAATAAAAATAAAGAATTCAATGAGATTAGTCACCAGACAAAAACACAAACATATATCACAAGTAATTATATAACATTAAATAAATATTTTAAAAAGAAAATAAAAATAAAAAAATTCAAAGGGATTAACCTGACACCAAAGCAATTTATCATATATAGGTAAAGATAAAAAAAAAGGTTACATTTAAGAACATTCATTTCTTTAGAAAATGTTTCTTCTTCTGATTAGTTGGTTAGAGGCTTTTGAAGTTTTCATCATGATTAAAGAAATGCATTTTAGTGAGTGAATTATTTAATTGTTAATTGTCTTTTGGATTTCCTTGACCCATAAATACATACAGTTACAATTGAAACGTATATGATTAAATTTGTGCAGCTACAACTTTTAAAGGTGATATAGTACGTGGACTTATTTAATTATTTTCTTAGTGAGTAAATTATTTAATTGTTTGTTTTCTTAGTGAATAAATTATTGTATTTATATGGGGGAAAAAATATTAATGGAGGCCATAGAGAGGTGTCACATCACCTTCTCTATGTTACTTGTCACGACTCAGACCGTCGTGATTGGCATCTACTCTAACCCTCCGATGGGAGAACCATTTATATTAATTAGCTAACCAAAGAACTACACAACTTAATTGAACTAAGACATTTAAAATTACGGAAGCAGGTTTAAATGCTAAGGAAAAGAAATAGGGAGTTCCCATAAACTCCAAACAAAAGTCTAACAACCAAATAAATACGGAATAATACCTAGAACCTGAAAGTCAATGTACCAAAACATCTAAAATTCAACCATAAGTTGAAACAAGAAGGGGGTACAACCCCAAACTAAACATAAGAAATCTAAAGAACTAGTCTAAGTCCGAAGAGTAGACATAAACAGAAAGAGAACTCATGGCAGCCCGGAAGAACTGGCTCACCCTTGAATTCAAACGATCACTGATCTTCTAAACGAGGTCTGTCAATAGCCGCTTGAAGATACTCAGTACTCAACAAAGAAAGAACAAGTGCAGTATCAGTATACGACCCCAGTGTACTGGTAGGATCACGCGGCTATCCCACTAAGTGCAACATATATAAGCCATCACAACATCATAATAACATGCATACACCGAACATATACAATATCGATATCATTTGTGAACAACGAACAATGAACAATTTCACATTTCTCAAGAGATATACAGTTATATCAAATTAATGGTCCTCTCATGGAACCCACACCCAAACTGTTAGCGTACTGATACGTAGTACTCAATCCAATCTTTATGTCGAACGTGACAATCGATCCCATGTTTATGCTGGAACGTGGCAACCGATCCTAGTTAGTGTGTTGGAACGCAACACCCGATCCATTTAATTAACAAGTCACAATTACAATAACAAGTATACTCTCAAATCATAAAATTAAGTCATGATTCATGGCATTCATCATTCATCTATCCTCATTTACAACTAGTGTGATCAATAATGCAACATTCGCATACACACACATATTATAATGAAGCAAGAACAAACATACATCACACAACATAAAATCACAATCATCACCTACCTCAAAACAAGCTTGAATCCCCTAAGAAACTTGATTCTTCCCTTTCCGAATTGGTTCCACTTGTTTTTAGTCTACGAACAATCACAATGATGTGAGGATCAATAAACAACACCTATTTACTCGGATTATAACAATAATATCAATCCTAGGTCAAACCCTTGATCCCCATACCCAAATTAGGGCTTTTTCACCATAATTTCCTTATCAAAACCCTCCCCCATCGATAATTACCCACAAAACTAATTTTTACGAATTTAAAAATGAATTCGGGGAGTGAAAACCTTACCTTTAGCCAAAAAAAAATGGTGAAAAACTGTCAAGAAAACGCATGGGGTCATTCCTTAGCTCTCAAAGTTGAAAAGGGCAAAATAAAACATTTTTGGGGTTTATTTCCGACTTAAGTCGCGACTGTCCCGCTAGGGCGGCCCCCATCCCGCCACAGCCGCCCTGCCCTAGCAGGGATAATCCCGCCTTAGTGGCTTGCACGGAAACAAAGAGCAAATTTAAGAATTTCAATACCCTAATTTCACAACACACCTTCAACCAATTACACTCAGAAACTACCCGTACGTTCACGCCAAAATCAGTTTCGGGAGTTCTACTCACCCGAATTCAATTATGTAAAGTCGTACGGGTTCCTTAACGTCTTAGCTATCTACTCATGTGATCAAAATCATAATTAAATCACCCAATTGTTACCAGATTTCCCTAGACCTTTCTAACTACGATTTCGTCCAAATTTGGACTAGGTTGGGAAATTCCAAGTTACTAGGAAAAAGTTTTCCGACCCAAAATTTTTCCCCGTTGGCTTTTCTATAATGACAGGAACCGGCTATTAAATTTCTCCTTATTTATATATATATATATATATATATTGTAGTTTGTAATTCTCCGTTTTCCCTTAATGAGATAATTTATAGTCATACAAATAATTAAGCTTTGTTTTAAACCTTCTCCTCCAAAAATTATCTTCTCTTTTTTGTCAAAATTTTGGAAACACGACGCCGAGTTTTTCTTACATTTGTTCTATTATCTAAATCATTTCAATGTATATGAAAAAAGAAATAGTTTAGCCTATGATAATTTAAATTTTATGGAGACTGTAAATTTACAAAATAAAATACATGTTTGCATTAAAGAACGATACTGAATTCTCATATGATTTCTTTGGTTTTTTTTTAATTTTTATTATTGTGAGTCAAATTTTTAACATTAGATTTCGCTTCTGTTATTGAAATTATGTATGTGAAATTTTTTTAGCCACTTTTTATTAAGCATGTTAGATAGAGCATGAAGTATTAATAAATGCAAATAATTATGTCATCATTAAGTGTATTTAGAATATGAAAATTCACCAAGAACAATTATATATAGAGAATATTGTTGGAATTTTTCTTCTTTGCGCCAAGTTGTCATTTTTTTTATTCATTTGTCTTTCTAAACTCACAATACAAATAATCGAACTGAAGTCTGAAGTTGATATTTACAACGTAAGAAATATGTTAAATATTTTATTGATTTAATGAAAACGTTTATTTAAAAGGAGATACATGATTTAATGAAAACATTTATCAACCCAATTTTAATTAAATTACCTAATTTCTTCTTTTAATCTCAACCCGACTCACTAGACCAAATAAATTCATATCAAATCAAATTCTCAAACCCATCTCTGTGGCTTATCAAATTATGGATTTTTTTCAGTTAAAACAAATTAAGAAAAACAGGTCGCACAGTAAGTAGAATATATATCAATTTTAGAAGAGAAAAGATGATGAGGAGAAACGGATGAAAAATGTTGTAAAGAGGTGAAAAATAGAGAGATAGATTTGGGGATTTAATTTGGTAAATATTTATTTGGTTAATTGGGCCGGGTTCAAATTTTTTTAAAATTCAGTAATTTAATTAAAATTGGATTATTTTTGTTGATTTGAAGTTTTTCATCCAATTGAGGGATACGGGTGACAAGTTTGTAGATGACAAGAGTATAAATAACTCGATTTTAATGGTAATGGCAAGATCATCAAATAAATGAAAATTGAGAGGTATTTTTGACCATTTTCTTTTTTTTTCCCTTTGCATTTCTTTGAAAGGCAATATAACATTCAAATTAAAGGTATATATAGAACAAATAGGAATAATTTTCTTCAACTTTTTTCATAATTTGAAAGATTTTCTTTCCTATTAAACATGTGTACTTTCACCCGGTCCCCCATAAAGAATAAAATACTTATGTTTTGCACCAGATGAAAGTTGTATAAATTCAACCTTGTACGGATTATCGGTATGTGTGATTGTTTTATCTACTTGAATTATTTTTCCTTTCTCGTTGACAATTATAAGATCAGTACAATAAGCATCATAGGAAGTGTCTTCAATAGGAAAATAGCTTGAGCCCATCGGAGGTTCTGGTACACCTGGTGGACTATATACAACTCCTCCCCAATCAACATTCGTAGCAAAACTTTTCAAGTCAGTGAAGAGACTTTGTGGCCAGAAACCTACTCGCGTAAAGTCTTGTGACACTAAAAGCCACCAATTTCCGGCTAAGTCCTTTTTTCAAAAAAAATAATACTAATAATAAGTTGTCAATAACAATATTTATGTTATCTCCTAACTATAATTCCTATATTTGTATAAAATATTCAAAGACTCTAAATAAGAAAAATAAAAACAATATAAAATGTACCCGATCAATGTATACTTCCGCACCCCAAAGTTTCCCTCCACGTTGTGAAATAGTATCCATGAATGAACTATCAAGAGGTACGTCATAGTTTACTTGTACAAAGCCGGGACATAGTGTATTAAAGCAATGAATTTTACCAGCCTAAAAAAATAGATATATCTCATACATAAATTCTTAAAAATAAAGGTAAATAGTTAAACTAAGGGTGTGTTTTGTACGAAGGAAAACATTTTTTCCTAGAAAATGTTTTCTTGGAAAAAATAGGTGGATTTCTAAGTTATTTTCTCATGTTGGTTGGTGAGTAGAAAATGTTTTTTAATGTTTGGTTGGTAAATGAAACACGTTTTTCAGAAAATATCTTTTATTTTTGGCTTGAGACTAAAAAATACTCTTTAGGAAAATTATTTTTGACCTGAAAATTAACCCGGATAATCGATCTAGGACCCGGCCCTAACACCCGAACTAGGACAGGATCCCGACGACCGTTCCAAATTAGACCTTGAGATCCGACCCATGCCCTAACCCATAAGTATTTTTCAAAAACAATTTTTTTAAAATAAGGTAGTGGAGGGGGGGGGGTGAGTGTAGG
>NW_006239206.1:727206-766248 GCF_000226075.1 Solanum tuberosum | reverse complement strand
AAAAATGAAATTTTAAAATTTTGAAAAAAATTTCCCAATCGATTTGTTTTTGGGGGAGGGGGGGAGGGGGTAGGTGTGGTAGGGGTTGGGTGAGGTAATAAAATCTTTAAATTTGAAATATTTTTTGAATTTTTTTTTGTTTGTTTGGTAGAGGGGGGCTGGTTTGGGGGTAGGGAGTTGGGGATAAGGGTAAAAAATTATTTGGAATTAAAAAAATATGAAAATTTTAATTTATTTTTATTGGATGTGGATGGTCAGGTACGGAGTATGGGGTAGGGTAAGAAAAAAATATTGTAATTTTAGGATGAAGTAGACTTTTCGAAAATGTTTTCCTTTATTTTTTTAAGGGAGGTCATTTTTCTTAAATTTGTGGAAGTTAAGTTGATTTGGAAAACATTTTCCAAAACATTTAAACCGACTAAATATGAGAAAATTAGAAAACATTTTCCAAAAAATATTTTCCTTCACACCAAACACACCCTAAAAGATGTACTAGTTTAATGAACTCAAAAGGGAAATCACCATGGTACAAAAGATAGTTACCTGGAAATGTATAAAAAATCTAGTTTTAGTATCCCCGTATAACGTTGGGTCCACCTAAAGCACGAAACAGGATATTATATTATAGTTATTAAATATTGAGCATTTACTAACAAATTTTCTAATATACATCTTAAAAGAACAATATTCAATGGTTAACACACATCCTTCTTCCACAAAACGATAGAATAATGGAATAAAAAAATTTGATAAAAACTTACTCTCCAACCAACTTGTAAAATATCTGATCCTTTTTGAATTTTTAGTCGAGATCCACTGTGTTGTTGTCCATTAACTTGAGGATTGTACAAAGCAGTATCCATTCCAGCTCCCGCAAACTTGCTATTTGGATTATATGGAAGCCTAGCTATTGCAACCTAAATAAAAAGGTTAATTATTTTTGGTAAATCTTACCGAATACCCAAATTAACCTAAAAATAACTTGTTCCATTTTTTTTACTTCAAATCCAATTAAATAAAACATGGAAATTAGATAATGAATTTTATAGCCATATACCACCTTATATCCTTGTGAAGATATGTATCTTCCATTCGGCTCACTATCGTTGTTGCTCTGCATTAGATAATGAATTTATGTTTAGATTTGAAATATTCAAGATATATAACACTAAATTGGCATAAATCATCTTACAACATCATATTCATCTTCGAATATGACATCTTCTGGCGGGGGCATACGTCTTAATCTTATAAGATCATCTCTTGTAATTCTCTTAACAGGAATAGCTCCAAAAGGACATCCTCCATCTTTTGACCATATTGTCGATGACCTATTAGTTGCCGATGAGGAAGTTGAATCTTTCTTGATTCTAGATAAAGTAGGTTTAATCTGTTCAATAAGATGTTTAATTGTATGTCAATAACATCATATCCAATATAATCAAAATGATAATGAAATGAAAAGAGAGTAGAGATATGCCTTAGGATGAAAATTATGGTCCTTCAACAACGGGTGATCAAATGCACGTTGTTTGTAGAAATCTACACAATCGTATGTATCTCCATATTTAGTCTGTAAACAATCAAAATTAATAAAATAAGTAGCCTAAGTTACAACAAGATGTACCTTTTAAACACAAAAGATACTCACGAGAACGATTGTTAGTAAATGGTAATACTACTGCTTTTTTTTAAAAAAACAAAACAGGAAAAATTCTCAAATATGCTATCAAACTTTGAGAAATGACTTATCTAGGTTATTCGTTAATATTTTGTTCATTTATGCTACTTTCGTTGAGAAAAGGTTTATCCATGCCATTATTTGTTAATAGTTCGATAGGTGTGTCCTAAGCCATTGTTATGCCTTTATCTCCAATTTGCAAGATAAAAGCAAAAATTGTACTTAATCCATTTTAATTCATTTGTCTGATTGGACTTGACATGAAGTTTCAAAAAGTAATTTTGTTTTGAATCTTGTGATCTTAAAATAAATATATATAGAATATATCAAGATGCTCTTAAATCTTGTGGTTTAAACATGTTTTGTGAAAAAATAGAATCAAATAGTTTCCAAAAAGGGAAAAAACATTTTTCTCAAAACAGATTAAAAAAAAGTAAAACAAACTAATCGAAACGGACTAACCTGCTCAATCTTCAACTACAACGAAAGTTTACACACAAAGAAGGAAAGGGAAGGTTCTCCATTTCCCAAGAATCATGTGACAAATGAATGTTTTTCTCTAATACAAAAGTGATATTATCTAATAAAATGTCTTTATGGACTTACAAGTAAAAAAAATACCTTTACTGTTTTGACGGCCGGCTTGTTCAAACTTTCAGTTGTTTCTCTAACTCCACATCCTCTAATTTGGATAGCTTTTTTTGTCCCTCCACCCCATTATAACTCAAGAGAAAATATAACATCAATAACATTTGTTGAACAGTCTTTTGATGCATCGTGAATTCATTTCTTTTTATAGGCATGAATCTTATGTGTTTGGAAGAAATTAGACTAATTAATACAACATGAAAGCTCAACACTGAATTTGATTTGCTAGGTGTAAGTATTGATACCTTTGCTACAATAAGGAAGACATTTTTTTTAATATATAGAGATGTGGAAAAGACTAAGTTGACTATTATGTACAAGATATTCACTTTATGTGTAGTCTTTGAACTACATTTGACCATATATGAAAAGATTTTTTTGTTTAATAAATGTTGATTGCCCGTTTGTAATTAATATCCAAAATAATACTTTAACTTCATTTGACCAAATCTAAAAAGACTTTGAATGGTTTTTTATTGTTCATATCTACATAATAAAATATTGAAAATACTTTTGACCATATGACCAAATATGTTGTTGAGTCCGGAATCAAAATTAGATTTATTTTGAAATTTTTTTTGAAAAAGAACTAGACTTATGTGCAAAATATTACTATATAAGAAGAGAGAATAAGTTTTCACCACAAGGCAACATGTGTTTCAATAAGAATCACTACTAATATCCAATATATTTATATGTGGGCCCCACTACCTTCCACTTAAATACTACATATTATATATTAATTACTATACTCTAAATGACTTAAATACTCCATATTATATATTACAATAATTAACAATTATTTGACACTTTAAATTCTATCAATGCCATATAAATTAAGATAAAAAAGGTAACATATAATATTTATATTTATATTTATAATAATAATAAATATATATATCTAACTTAAATATTATTATATATTACAATAATTAACAATTATTTGACACTTTAAATTCTATCAATGCCATATAAATTAAGATAAAAAAGGTAACATATAATATTTAAATATATTTAAAAATAATATAACTAATACTATACATTACAATAAGTAACACCTTAAATATTTAAAAGTTATATAAAAAATTTAATTGACTCTCTAAATTCTATTGGTACCACATAAAATGGATTATATGATAAACATATATTGTTTGAAATTGACGAAAAAGAAACTATAAATTACAATAATTAACAAAATAAATCTCTCGACTCCAACAAATCTATCAATTAATGCCACATAAATTGGGACATGGCAAATAACATATATTATTAAAAAAGTAGGTTCAAAATGTAGTATAAAATACAATAATTAACAACTTAATATATTAAAGAGACATAAAAAAGGGTTAATATTTAAAATTCTGCATGTGCCACATAAATTAGAACAAATAGAGTAATAAATATTATTTTCAAAATTATGTAAAAAAAAGGGTACTGCAAATCACAATAGCTAACAATTTAAAATATTTTTAAAATCATATAAAAATTTCAATAACTTCTCAAATTCCATAATATGACACTTAAATACTACATATTATATATTAATTATACTATACTATAAATGACTTAAATACTCCATATTATATATTATTACAATAATTAACAATTATTTGACACTTTATATTCTATCAATGCCATATAAATTAAGATAAAAAAGGTAACATATAATATTTCAATATATTTAAAAATAATATAACTAATACTATACATACATTACAATAAGTAACACCTTAAATATTTAAAAGTTATATAAAAAATTTAATTGACTCTCTAGATTCTATTGGTACCACATAAAATGGATTATATGATAAACATATATTGTTTGAAATTGACGAAAAAGAAACAATAAATTACAATAATTAATAAAAGAAATAGTCGACTCCAAAAAATCTATCAATTAACAACATATATTGTTTGAAATTGACGAAAAAGAAACTATAAATTACAATAATTAACAAAATAAATCTCTCGACTCCAACAAATCTATCAATTAATGCCACATAAATTGGGACATGGCAAATAACATATATTATTAAAAAAGTAGGTTCAAAATGTAGTATAAAATACAATAATTAACAACTTAATATATTAAAGAGACATATAAAAAAGGGTTAATATTTGAAATTGTACATGTGCCACATAAATTAGAACAAAGAGAGTAATAAATATTATTTTCAAAATTATGTTTAAAAAAAGTACTACAAATCACAATAGCTAACAATTTAAAATATTTTAAAAATCATATAAAATTTTCAATAACTTCTCAAATTCCATAATATGACATAAATTAAAAAAAATTAAATAAAAAATTAAATATTATATATATATATTGGGCACCGTGCTAGCACGGGGTCCTATATCTAGTATATATATAAATGCCAATGTAATATTTCGACTTTAACATTGAACAAAGCTCTTATTTGAGGATAGTTTTAAACAATAATTAAAAATTGAGGGGTGTTTTTGAACCTTTATTTTCGATGAATTTAAATAAAATTGAGAATTCCTCAACAATTACAAATGTGCAAATATTGACAAGTAGTACTTGTAACGATTGGATTAAAAATTTAGGAAAAATCATTTAATTTGTCAAAAACATCATGTATTAGGCAATTCATGCATTGTACTTAGTTTCTCACATCTCTATGTAGTTATCGGTATATCAAATTAAAAATTAAATAAAATGTTTTTAGGGATTTACAAGTACAATGAAACCAAAAGTAAAAAAAAAATCCTTTACAGTTTTGATTGTTGATGTCACGACCTAGACCACTGTGATTGACACGCACACTTACCCTCCGGTGGGAGAACCATTACTACAATCAGAGGCATATGCTGGAGGGGGTCACCGGGTTCACATGAACCCATGCTCCCCTCCTGAAATAATATATAGTAGTGTTATATTTTTAAATTTTTTGTCAAATATAGATGTGTGAACCCACAATCGAAATATCATTTAATGGAATGATGATTGGGTGCACCTCTCAGTGAGACTAGAAATTTGAATTTTATATCTATCTTGTACTATTTTTATTTTTAAAATTAGGTAACACCTCTCTAAGTGGTTATTGGTAGAATTTTTGGCATTATAATTAATTAATCATTTCAATTTTGGACCTATAGATTTAAAATTTTAACTATTTTCAAGATACGAAACTAAGTGTCAAACAAATTAGATTCACCTTTTCATAATAGTGCACTGTGCACCCATCATTCCGAAATTCTGGATACGCCTCTGACTACAACCCGACTAATCAACTTATATATGCATGACTAATTAACAGACATGAAAGATCAATACTGAATTTGATTTGCTAGGTATATATGATACTATGAGGAAGCTGTATATTATATAAAAATGTATAAAAGACTAAATTGACTATACTAAAACTAAAAATAATTTTTTTATTTAATAAATGTTTATTGCTCATTTATAACTAATATCCAAAATAATAATCTGAATACAGATTTTAGTAGAATTAATTGAATCGACAAATATTTATTGTTAATGAAGATTGATGATTTATATTTTCATAAGATTCAAAATAAATTTTGACCATATAACTAAATCGATCGGTGCTCAAGTTCGAAACCAATATGATTTAAAAAAAAACTAATTTAATCAGAGCTTTTTCTGGTTCGAGAGAAATTGAAAAAAGTTGTTGGTAGTGTTGAGATTTGTGAGACACTGCAACACACGAATTCGAATTGAGAAAGTTACATGCACTTTAATATCTTGTGACTTGTATGATCTAGTTTATAAAAGATGTACACAATGTATAGACTAAGCATACATATATTTTACATATAATATACACACATATACATATAATATGCATACCATCTATACATGATCGGTGTATATCTTGTGTTTCAATCATTTTTGCACATATTTTGTAAGCTAGTTGATCGAATTATATATATATTGAAAAATATCCATTCGAATTTAATCAAACCCCATATAAACATTGGACACTGTATAATTAAAAAAACTTAATTACTTGTCTACTTTAAATAATAGAACATGATTATCTTATACATGTGTCACGAATCAGCCTAAATATAGACCCATAATGCTTTACAATTGGCAGTATGAAGACACATAATCATCATCAGTGCTAATTAATTATTCTTTTACGTATTTCAATTGAATCAGGAAGACCTGGAAACTCTAATTGATGAATAAAATAACATCTAAGATATGCTTTTCATTTATCTATTTATTAGTGTGACGTAAAATGGTGATGACTTGTAAATTAAATACCGTGTACAAATTGTGTAGGGTGTGCACTATTCAGATTAAACCGAATAACCAAACCAAATCAAACTGAATTTTTTTTTGGATTGGTTTTTTAGTTTTTCGGATTGGTTTTGGATTAATAAATGACTTTGTTTGATTTTTTGGTTTGGTTTCGGATTTTAAAAAATAAAAATCGAAAAAACCCGAATTATATATATATAATGTTTTAAGTTTAGAATTAAGTTGGAGTTAACCACTTTTGTCCCTTTTTGGTTATTGTCTTTGATGATGATTACGTTTATATTTTATGTTTGAATTACATCTATAATAGGTATACTTATAAGTATTGTGTTTTAAGTTTTACTTATGACTTATATTAGAAAGTATATTTAAGGGATTAAATATTATTACTTTGGTTATGTTATTAATTATTGACATAATCGAATAACCAAACCGAAAAAAGTCGAACCAAATAGAGGAAAATCTAACCAAACCAAATTTATTTTGGATCGGATTGGGTTACACTTTTACAAAAACAAAAACCGAAAAATTCAAACCGTATAGTGTAAAACCAAATCGAAAAACCGAGTGCACACCCCTAAATTTAATTGTGGTGTATATTACTTCTTCTTTTTTTGGTATATATTACTTATAAGTTAAAACTTGTTATGAATATAACTTAGCTAGAGGACCTACGTGAGAAGATGTCAAATTACATTTGGAACTCTAGGAAGATTCCTATATATAGAAGAGGGAAATACTCAATTAGGATTATGCTATGAACTTGTCTCTTATTTCTTAGTTGCTTAGATTAATCAGGAACCTCCCTCCATTCTTCCTTTTTATTTCGACTTCTTCCTTTTGAAGGATTTGTTACTAGTTTGGAGCAATCAAAATGATAAACTCTTATAATTGTATGTGTAATTCTAATTATCCATTTCAATACAATATGAGTTCATTACAAAAACTCATATAAATTGTGACCAATTATCGTTAAAGAAAAGATTTAAAACGGAGTTTTTAAATTGCGTAAAAAGTATGTATATAACTGAATCACTTATTAGGTAGTTAAAGATAAACATTGGGATAAACATTAGTTTATAATTTGTTATTTACAAAAAAAAGATGACTAAAGTTGTCATTACAGTGTTACTCCCTACATTTCATTTTAATTGGATTTATATTAAAATATTTTTTTTTTATTTGTCCATTTTAATAAACTAAGAGAATTATTTTTTTAATTATTAATAAAGGGTAAGTAAAATAAACTTGGGAGTGTCGAGTCTAAGCCAAGTAAATGAAACAGAGAAGTACTATCTAGCCAAAATCTTTAAAAAAGAATAATTTTTACCAGAGTTTAATTTATCCTATCAAATTACCTAAAAAGATAAGATACCAGTAATTATTTATTATATTCAAAATTAACATTGTAAAATGACAAGTTATACGAAAATAACAACAACAATTTTTTTTTTAAATGATTAATTAATTAATTATGCCAGCCATTAACATCAAAGGATACTCTTTCCCTATCTGTAATATGACTTTTTTTGGCAGCTTCCAACTTCCCTTTATTTCTAGTTTTACCTACTCTCTTTATATTATTCTTCATTTTTATTTCTCTCTATTTTCTGAATTTTTCATTCACCTATTAGGAAAAGAAAAATATATATTTATCATATAGATTATAATCATGGTAGAAGAAGAATCAAGCCCTTTAGTTTCTCCACAAAATTATGAGCACAAAAATGAAGAACCAAATGAGAAAATTGAAGAAAATAATACACTTGCAATTGTTCCAATTTTAGATGATAAAGAGAAAATATCTTCCCATGTTCAAGAAAGTATGTACTATTTTTATTACTGCTTGTTGTTTCTTTAGCCTCGATTATTGTACTATTTTATTGTTTGTGTTTATTGCTATTGCTTTTTAAATAAAAAAATATTTGCATTTATGATTTATTGAAAACAACCTTTCTGACTTATTTTTAAAAAGATATGTATTGTAGTTTGAGTGTTATTTTTGTTATAATTTGAGGGTTTTTGATTGGTTAAACTTTTGGATTTTTGACAGAGGGAATAGATTCTGGAATTCAGACAAGTACAGGTGGTTCCAAGGACACAGGTAAATTTGACAACTGATTTTTATTACTTATTTTTTGTCTAATTTATTATTATTATTTTTTTTTATTTTTTTTCCTGTAGTATAAGTTATTTTGAGGATCATTTCCCAAATGAAAACATATGAAAATGCCTGATTTTGAGGAATACTAAAAGTTCTTTTTCTTTTAAAAAAAATAGGGTAAGGTTGGTGAAAATATGTGTACAGGGCTCACTTTTTTTCTTAGATTGCAAAATAAGTAAGATAATATAACTAGGATTTATCAATGGTCTCGAGTTTAAACATTGAAAAAGTAAAAAAATCACGTTAGGAAGTGTTTCCCCTTTTTAATGGGCCTTACTCTGGGTAAATCTTGATTAGTGGGGCCCCAAAGTGCATATTTCCCCTATTTTATTGGTGAAGATATGTTGAGTTTTTAATGGTATTTTTGTTTTTATAGATACTGCACTTGCAAAGGTTGAATCAGAGAAAAGATTGGCTTTGATCAAGGCATGGGAAGACAATGAAAAAACAAAAACTGAAAACAAGTATGAATGAGTCCTTAATGTTGCTCGGACCTTCCAAAAACGTTGTTGGACCCCTGTCGGATCCTTGGAAAATGTATTAGTTTTTGAAGGATCCAACATACGTTCTGCAGTATTTTTTAAGACTCTGAGCAACAGGGAACCCTTACATAAGCTTAGAAGTTTTTTTTTATATATTTATATGTTGTGTTTTGTTGATTATATATTGAACATGTGATGAACAAATATCAGGGCACTTAAAAAGTTATCAGCAGTTGGATCTTGGGAGAACACAAAAAAGGCAACTATAGAAGCTGAATTGAGACAAATTCAGGTGAAACCATTGTTACATACTACTAACTAGTACATAAAACCAGGGCCGAGTTAGGTGGGGGTTACCAGTACTACATTTCTAGACTTATCTCCTAATCTATTACTATTTTTTAGACTTTTATGTGTTTCAAAATCTCATTCTTATGATTTCTTATACTAATGTTCATATTAAGAAACATAAAAGTGAACACAACATAGTCTAGTGGACCTATATACATGCGCGGAGCTAGGGAGCAAAAGAGGTGAATACGAACATCAGAAAGCTAAAGCTGAAAAAAAGTCGATATTCTAGACCATGCATTCTATCACCAAGTCATAGGAAGTTGAAATTTTTGTAAGCTTAGTTCAGTACAGTGAAAAACTGAACACTAAATGAAGAATAACATGAATCCCTTTCCTTTTCAAAATGACCAATAATTATGTGCAATTCAAAGATGCAGTTTGATAGGAAATTTTTTATGGTGGTTGAGTCATACCATGTCATACTTGTGTGAGAGATTTTTTTAATAGATAAAAATACATTTTGTTAGTGAAAATTGCGATATTACAAGATTACAATTGAAAATAAAATGAAGAAATAAAAATCTCTTCCGGCTGAGGCGTAAATATCTCGCTCTCTTTAATGAGATTCAAGCCCACTACAACAAATAATTTTACCGGTCCAGCAGTAATCCTTTGTAATGACCCTAAAGGTCATTTTTGGAAATTTTCATAAAATGACCGTTTTACCCCTCCCGATAGTTGCCCCGAGTCCTAATTAATGTACTTTCGAAGTTGGTTTGAAGGAAAATTGATGAAAAGTTGAGTTTTTGGAAAGTTGAGTTTTTAAGAGTTAAAGTTTGGTTAAAAGTGCTATTTCGAGTCATTTGGAGTTTCGAGACTCGAATCGGATTTCCGTCGATTCCAGCAGTTTTAGAATGTCGAAAAGGGTGTATGAGAATTTACAGAGTCGAATTTGGAGTTAAAACGAAGATTTGAGGTCCTAAGTTGCTAAAATTATGATATTTTGATCAAGAGTTGACTTTGGTCAACAAACGAGGTTCCGGTGCTCGAAATGGAATTCCGAGGGCACCGTGGGATTCAGGGGGTGATTCTAAGCCTAGAATGAGTCTTGGTTGAATTTTTAGAGGCCCCGAGTACGTTTTGAGTTTTTGAGCCTAAAGTTAGTTTCTTGACGCCTTATCGGATACCGGGTCAAGGAGACCTCGAATTCAAATTCCGACGATTTCATTGAGTCCGAAATGTCATTTTCACGCTAGTAGCATATTTGGTTTGTGTTCGGGAAGTGCCAAATGAGTTTTGGGTGAGCTTTTAAGCTTCTTGGATACTTTGACACTATTTCAGCAAATTGTGGCAACTAAAGGGTTCATTATTAGTTTTAAAGGTCGAAAAAAATTTCTGAAGGTTCTGAAATTTTGATCATGAATTATAGGACTTATCTGCAAATTTTGGTGCATTTTCGCTAACCCGAGATTGGACTTTTATCGCAAATAAGAAATAATTGTTTACCGAGTAGAAATGATATTTGACTGGGCAAACGAGCATGAAATTGAGCTCCGATTGAACGAGCAGGTCCGTATCATTATTTAAGACATTTACAAAAAAGAATCGGGTCATTTCACTATCGTATGAGGAAATTACGGCCTTTTTAGTGAAGGATTTAACTGCTGTTTTTCTGGTGCATAACAGTCATGCACTGTTATAAAAATCTCAGACTGTGTTCATTTGGTATTTTGAGCATATCGGGAGTTCTAGAGATCGGAATGGAGTGATTCTTACGGGTTTCTTCTTGAATTAATATGAGGGTTAGTATTCAATCTTCAATTCGACATTTTCTCATAATTTCTTTATCTGGTTTTTTTTCCCTATCCGTAAACCTCTTGGGAAAAATTGGGGTTTTATCGATTTGGACTCCCTTTTTGATGAAAAAGGTATATTTACGATCCTTATGTTATGGGTAAACTGATTTTAACTGATGCGTAATACTATGATGTGGTCGTGATATGGTTGTGATTGAGACAGGTGATGTGTAATACTATGATGTGGTCGTGATATGGTTGTGATTGAGACAGGTGATGTGTAATACTATGATGTGGTCGTGATATGGTTGTGATTGAGACAGGTGATGTGTAATACTATGATGTGGTCGTGATATGATTGTGATTGAGACAGGTGATGTGTAATACTATGATGTGGTCGTGATATGGTTGTGATTGAGACAGATGATGTGTAATACTATGATGTGGTCGTGATATGGTTGTGATTGAGACAGATGATGTGTAATACTATGATGTGGTCGTGATATGGTTGTGATTGAGACAGATGATGTGTAATACTATGATGTGGTCGTGATATGGTTGTGATTGAGACAGATGATGTGTAATACTATGATGTGGTCTTGATTGAGACAGATGATGTGTAATACTATGATGTGGTCTTGATTGAGACAGATGATGTGTAATACTATGATGTGGTCTTGATTGAGACAGATGATGTGTAATACTATGATGTGGTCTTGATTGAGACAGATGATGTGTAATACTATGATGTGGTCTTGATTGAGACAGATGATGTGTAATACTATGATGTGGTCTTGATTGAGACAGATGATGTGTAATACTATGATGTGGTCGTGATATGGTTGTGATTGAGACAGATGATGTGTAATACTATGATGTGGTCGTGATATGGTTGTGATTGAGACAGATGATGTGTAATACTATGATGTGGTCGTGATATGGTTGTGATTGAGACAGATGATGTGTAATACTATGATGTGGTCGTGATATGGTTGTGATTGAGACAGATGATGTGTAATACTATGATGTGGTCGTGATATGGTTGTGATTGAGACAGATGATGTGTAATACTATGATGTGGTCGTGATATGGTTGTGATTGAGACAGATGATGTGTAATACTATGATGTGATCGTGATATGATTGTGATTGATGACATGTGCATATTCATTATTCATCCCATGTGTGAACTATCTGTTGCATGAGTTCTGAGACACTGATATGAGGATGGATGGATATGAGACACAGTTGAGACTAGCTCCGGCTAGCGATTTGGATGCCGATGGGATCTGGTTCCGGCGGTGATACATGGTCCATGTGTGGCCCCCATGGGTTCTGATTTGAGTATTCAGCGCGGACTGATTACGTCAACAGATGTGTATCGTAGGACAGACATGCATCACGACTACATGACATCATTATTGCATTTTGCATCGCATTTGCCTTATCTTTGTCTGTGATGTGTGGATTGTATCGGTTTACCCTTCTTATGTGGAATTTGATCTACTTGCTCTTATTTGTTGATCTGAGGTTGATGAGGATATTTGTTGGTTCTGGCTGTTGAATATGATCTGTTTAGTATAGGTTGGTTGGTTTGCTGCTAGATTGAAGTTTCGGTGGTTCGGTTGGGATTGAAAGAAGTTGTTTGTAGCTGCTAGTTTAGCTTAGTTTAGTGTTACTTGCGAGTACCTGTGGTTTTCGGTACTCACCCTTGCTTCTACACAATTGTGTAGGTTGACAGCTCTCTCAGATTCGGCTTAGTATTTTCTTTAGCAGATTGAGCTTTGGGACATACTCGAGAGGTAGCGGTTCATTCCAGACGTGCCCTTGAGTTATCTTTACTTTCAGTTTTGTTCTATTCGAGAACTATACTCTGAGACTTGTATATTTTTATTCGAATTCTGTATTTAGAGGTTTGTACATGTGACAACCAAATTCTGGGCAGTGTTGAGTCTTAATTAAAGTCTTCCGCTTATTTATTATCTTTTATTCTCGTATTTCTACTTCTCTATCGTTGTGGTTGGGTTAGGCTGACGTGTCCGGTGGGAAATGGACACGTGCCATCACATCCGAATTTTGGGATGTGACAGAACTCCATTTGTTAGAAAATTATACTGTTATGTCTTTCTTTAATGTACATTTGAATCTCGTTGGTTTCTTCATATGTTAACTTTCTTATACTTTGAATCTCTTAGTGAAAATCATGTCGCTTCCCCTGCCTCTAACCACCCTATAGGACCTTTTTTCGTACATTTTGCTAGTCTCTAGCACATATATGATATACATGTACACGTACCTTTGATCCGAGCAGGAAGAATTAGAGAAGAAAAAGGCAGAATACGCGGAGAAGATGAAGAACAAGATGGCTGAAATTCATAGAGAAGCAGAAGACAAGAGAGCAATGATTAAGGCGAAAGAAGGCGAAGATATTCTCAAGGTTGAGGAAATTGCTGCTAAATTTCGTGCTACTGGCAATATGCCTAAAAAGTTCTTGAGATGCTTTGGCTACTAATCTTTTTATTTTTTGTCAAAAACATTAATCATATGCTTTGGTTGTGTGTAATTGTTTAATGATCCTTATGTGTATAGACCATAGAGTAAGTTGTTGTTTATATTATTGATGATAGAACAATCATGTGTGATGAACATAAACTCAGAATTATTGTTAAGTTTGCTTCAAGTTTTCATGCTACTATTGTGGTAATTAAAGAGTTACAAACAATAGAAAGGGAACAAGGGTAGCCCAGTGCACATTCACCTTAAGGGGGGTAAAGTACAATCGCAAAGACATAATTTTCATTAACGTAGTTTATCATCTACTATATACAGGTAAAGTGACATATGTTGACCTTATATACATAGTATGATTTTTCGGCAAAGGAAGTTCAGATAAATCCAAAGTCTAGGGAAGGGTTGTACCTTAGGGGGTGTAATGTGCAATGCAGAGACATAATTTTCATTAACGTAGATAGTAGTTCATCATCTACTATATGCAGGTAAAATGACACATTTTGACCTTATATACATAGTATTGATATTTTTGCAACGGAAATTCAGATAAACCCCCTTTCCGCGACCACCAGTAATGTAGGTCGCATACCCAAATGCAAGCTTGATTTCACGACTCGAACCTATGAACTTTGTTTATTCCATTTTCTAGCTGCCAACTAAATTAACTAACTTATTATTACGTGTCCTAAATTCTAGCAATTTTTTTGCATTTCCACTCATTTTTTATTGAACAATTTGTTCAAATTAGTAGACAGAAATAGTAAATGATCATTTTTTTTCTTTTCTATCTTTGTAACTTAGGGAATAGAGATTGAAATCCTTGCTATAGAGATTTATATATATATATGTATATGATAGCTAAAAAGGATTTCAAAATCACAATTCCCATCTAGACTTTGAAATATTATTTTAAAATGGCATTTACAGGAAGCCCACAAAAATGTAAAGTTTGTGAAAAAACTGTTTATATTGCAGAAATGATCTCTACAAATGGTGTTGCTTATCATAATACATGTTTTAGGTGTAACCATTGCAATGGAAGGCTTGCAGTAAGATTTTTATTAATTATCATATCAAATTTTTTTAATATAAATTGTAACAATATTTTATGTTCAATGACAAATTATATATAACACTCCTTCAAAAATATAATCATGAAATGTATAGTTTATATCGACGATATATAGTTTGTCATGTGTATTTAGGTTTTGCAATGCACGGAGTTCAAGAAGGGTGTGGACCATAGTGTACCTTGCATTATTTGCAAGTGATTGTTTCTGCTGTTTAAATTTGTAATTCCTGATCAAACGATGATAACTCTTATCGTTACGTTCCACAATAATAATATTATTTATTGATTTAGGGGGTCGTCCCCTTCAAATAATTGGAATAAGAATCAATTGTATATTTTGTTATCTATAGTTCTTAAAACAATTTTATTCCATCAACATTAATTAATCTTTTTATAATACATTTAGATTAATCTTTTTTTAATTGCAGTTGAGCACTTATTCAACTCTTGATGGAGTATTATATTGTAAGCCTCATTTTGAACAAATCTACAAGGAGAAAGGAGGAGCTCCCTTGAAGCATTCTGCATCATGTAATTTAATTTTAATTAATACATTTAAAAAAATTAAATCCAACAATTAATTTTAATTAATCATTTCTTTGCCTAATTATTTATTTGTTTCCTTATTTCTTGAGCAGTGGGAAGGCAGAATGAACTGGTATGTATCATTTATTTTACATTCTCTAAAATTATTTTTACGATCAGGACTATGAGCTACAATATTTGATACAGGTTCAAACGAAGCTAGTATTTTTTGTTTAAATTCATTAAATATGTATAGATATTGAATTACGAATCCAAGAACTAAAACGAGCTATGATTCAACCATTATTTGCAAGTGATTGTTTCTGCTGTTTAAATTTGTAATTCCTGATCAAACGATGATAACTCTTATCGTTACGTTCCACAATAATAATATTATTTATTGATTTAGGGGGTCGTCCCCTTCAAATAATTGGAATAAGAATCAATTGTATATTTTGTTATCTATAGTTCTTAAAACAATTTTATTCCATCAACATTAATTAATCTTTTTATAATACATTTAGATTAATCTTTTTTTAATTGCAGTTGAGCACTTATTCAACTCTTGATGGAGTATTATATTGTAAGCCTCATTTTGAACAAATCTACAAGGAGAAAGGAGGAGCTCCCTTGAAGCATTCTGCATCATGTAATTTAATTTTAATTAATACATTTAAAAAAATTAAATCCAACAATTAATTTTAATTAATCATTTCTTTGCCTAATTATTTATTTGTTTCCTTATTTCTTGAGCAGTGGGAAGGCAGAATGAACTGGTATGTATCATTTATTTTACATTCTCTAAAATTATTTTTACGATCAGGACTATGAGCTACAATATTTGATACAGGTTCAAACGAAGCTAGTATTTTTTGTTTAAATTCATTAAATATGTATAGATATTGAATTACGAATCCAAGAACTAAAACGAGCTATGATTCAACCAGAGGCGAATCCAGAATTTTAAGAAAATGGGTGCACCATTACTTTAAAGATAAGATCAAAAAGTTTATAATAACAATAACTAAGCGAGCAATCCATAAAAATTACTTGGAACTTGGAACTTGAAAAGTGAGTGGGAAGAAACTTTTGAAGTCTTTGACTTTTAGAAGAATTTAGCTTCTTTTTTTTTTTTAAATGAAAAATGTGTTTTTAGTTAATAAAAATAAATTGAAGCGAATTGGGGTTGCCTGGGATCGAACCTGCGACCTTTGTGTTGATATCTTGCAGTTGTACCAGTGAACCATCCAGCCATTTTGAGAACGGGTTCAACAAGTTTTAATTTAATATATTCTTTAATAATTATAGAAGTAATATATCGAGTTTAGTCGAATGACCACGGGTTCGGATAACCCAAAATATATACTTAAAATCGCCCCTGGATTCAACGACATATTCAGAATCATAAAGTTCAAATTCTGACTTTGCCCACGTTTATAGGTAACATTAATATTGTAATAGCAAAATTAATTTTTTTTGTATATTTTTTTTGTTATTAACAGAATAGAAGCTCTAGCAAAGTTTCGGCTCTATTTTCTGGTACTCAAGATAAATGTGCAGCTTGTAAAAAGACAGTTTACCCCTTGGAGAAGGTTAGTATTTTTACTTTATTTATTAATTTCTTCTTAGAACTAATTAATATCAACAAATTTCTTCTTATAAATTAAACTAATTCATGTCAACAATTTTTTTAGTTTCTCTCTAGTCTTATAATGTATGGAAGTAGTTTGTTGTTTTGGAAAAGAAAACTAATTTCCACATTTTATTCATGCTAATTAAATTAACAACACATCTTCAAGTTTCGTTATGTTGGTTAATTCTGATTTTGATCCATGTGATATATAAAACATAACATCTTTAATTTTCAATTTATTAAAATGTATATTTTTAGTTCATTTATGTATCGGAAATATCTCATATCTGAACTATTTTCAAAAGCATTTTATCCTACTCAACTGATTTTATCGAGAAAGATTAATTTTCTTAGGCCATTGATATAGCGACAATATTTTTAGTAAAACCTTAAGAAAAGGCAAGATTCCTAATCTCAATGTCAATGAAAATTTCTAAATATTCATAAGTAAATCGATCAAAAGTGCATATTTCAGGTAATTGAAGGACTAAATTATAATTTGCCAATAGTTTAGGGACTAAGAATGTAATTAACCCTTCACTCATTATTGGGTGCATGATATAACGTTCTGCACTTACTTACTTAAAATCTTGAATCTGCCTCTGAATAAATATTTTTTTCAGGTGACGGTGGACGGTGAAATGTACCACAAGATATGTTTTAGATGTGTCCATGGAGGTTGTAAACTTACAACATCATCCTATGCTGCATTTGATGGACGTCTCTATTGCAAACCTCATTTCTCTCAATTGTTCAAAGAAAAAGGTTCATATAATCATCTAAGCAAAAATGCTTCAATGAAGAAAGATGAAAGTTTAATCAATGTTGAACAAGAAGGTTCTAGTACTACTAGTGCTGCTGAGGAAACACAAGATGATAAGTCATAAGAAATTTGTATCCATTTATCAACAACAATTTATTTATTTATTTCATTCTATATTGATCTTCGTCTAAAATTTTACTTATACGTCAATGTTAATATTCACGTAAAGATAATTGTAAAGGGTTACGTTTACTCATTTCGATCGATATAATGCTGGAATAACTAAGTAAACATAACGAGAATTTTTTTTATTGATAGTATGACTTTGCGTTCTAAGATATAATGAAAAGTTTATAAATGTTAAATAAATTATTTTTAAATATAAAAATATATATGTTATTCTTTTTAAAGAAAATCATGTGAAAAAAAAATGTTTTAAGCACTAGTGTGGTTGATCATATCATAAGTGTAAGTCAAAAGTTAAAAATTGACTTGCTTAGATTCTAGCAAATATATATAAATACACAGTTTTTTTTTTCTTAGAACAAGTTAAAATGAAAATAATATCACGTAATATAGAATTGAGTATTTTATTATTAAAAGTGAGTGTAGGATTCTTTTGCCTTTTTCCTAAGTAGGCCTCCCTCCAACCCCACAAAAAGTGTTCAAATAATTGATGTTTGTCTTGACAATGCAATATTGTGGATTTAATTGCAATTATAAGTTCATAACAATGGAAAGTTATCATGAACATTGTTAGTGAATTTATCAAGTTTAAATAAAAACTACTCCCTTCGTCTCAATTTATATAAAATAATATTATCAAATTTAGAATTTTAAAAAGAAAATTTTAATATGAGATTCATAAGCAGCTTAAATACATTCGTATCAATTTGAAAGGAATAAAAACAAGAAAAGATAACAATCTAGACTAACTTACTTTATCACAAATTATTCATTTAGAATCAAACATCAATTACCTAATCAAATTTGTTTCTTTTTGCAAGAAAAAGTATGAGTCAATTCATATCTTTTTCTTGTTTTTATTCCTTCAAGTTCTTTCTAACCACTACATATAAACTACTATATTTTAGGCCATAGACTCATAGTATTAAATAAACATGTTTGGTACGAATATAAGGACCACTAATATTCTAGCTTTAATTTACTTTGATTTCACAATTATGAATCATATTGTATGCTCCTTCAAACATATCATGTCCGTTATAAATTCATAGATAAATAATACAATAACTAACATATTACATACCTCCTATAATTTTACAAATACATCAAAGTAACAATTAATAATGAACCTGAAGAATAAAATACTAAGCGAATATTAGATAAAACTACAAAATAAGAAGAAAATGAGAAAAGGAAACTAGTTCCGTGCCTACTACAACACATAATTATCTTCTATCATTCTGTTCTAATCTTCAATCTCCGAATCTTTTTTTTGAAAAGCGATGTCATGCTATAACGGATCACAAAAAATAACAGGAAAAATATATAATTTCAGTGTCACAAGAGTATACTGTACAACCAAATCAATAAATTGAAATTCACAGCAATGCAAATATTTAGTAAACTATATTTTAAAAATTCTCTGTTAGCAAAAATCCAAACTTGTGAGCTACTTCTTTCTTCTTCTTTAATTCAGTTATCCACCATATCGTGTCGTGTAGTATTTTGTAAACAAGAACCAAATATAGAAATAACTTTTTTCTTTCCCATTTTACCCTCATCTTCTTTACCTTAACCCCACAAAATTGCCCTCTCTTTTTAAAAAAAAATCATCCCTTTACCTTCCCTTTTTTCTTGTTTTCTTGCTTTCTTGCACTGCAAGTGCCACTTCTCTGCATAAAGTTTCCATCTTTTTTGTCTTTTAGAATTTCTGACACCCAATTTTTTCAGCTCTATCTGTTTTCCTCTGTCTTTTTTTACATATATTGTATCTATATGTATTGATTTTTGGGGTTCAAGAAAGAGTAACAAGCTCAAAAAGACAAGAAAAGGGGAGGATGAGTACATCAACTAGTATTTTTGTGATAAGATGGATCAATTTTCTTACAATGGTATGAACCCCTTTTCATATTTTCAGTTTCTTTTGAGCTATAGCTGATTTTTCCTGCTCTGCTACCTTATGTGTAACTTGGGTTGTTTTGTTTTTGTTTCATTGAGTAGAAAAGATGAACCCCTAAATTGGTTTGGGGTCTGTGTTTCTTGATGTATTGGGCAACTTTACTTAGATGCTTGTTAGTTTCAGTGATTCAATTTACTCTAAATGCTATTCCTTTTGGTTCAATGTGATTGTAGTTGTTCAGTTGAGCTTGATTTAATTGTTGTTTCAGAAGAAAAGAACCAATTTTTACCTCCTTTTGTACTAGTTTTCAATCTGAGGTAGAGTATTTTGCTTTCTAGGTATGTTTGGTATGAAGGAAATGTTTTCAAGGAAAATATTTTCTTGAAAAATGTTTTGTAGGAAATAAATGTGTTTCGATGAGGCGTGTTGGCTGGTGTGGAGAACACAATCAATGTGGAATGTAACTAGAGGAACTTGTTTGTCCTATTTTCATTAGAGAAGTCATTTTCGTTAAGGAGAGAAAGTGTTTTTCAAAATATTTGACCAATCGAACATGGGAAAACTGGAAAACATTACTGAACACATGCTCTATCTTTTTGTTTTTCAAATTGAGGTTTTTCTAGTTCTTAATTTAGAGCAGGAAGTTTATTATTTATTTTTCTATTTCGGTGGTGTTTAACTGTTTTTGTACTCCGTTTGGATCTTGAAAATGCAGCTGTTAGCTGTGGGCGTCATAGGTTTTGGGATTTGGATGAGCGCTCATCATGATGTCTGTCGAAAGTCTCTCACTCTGCCTGTTCTAGGTCTTGGAGGAGTTATATTTATTGTGTAGGTTTCTGGAAAATGTTTTCCTTCACATAAAAACGCACTTGTTCATTTAATTTTCCCTTAACCCTTTAACCACTCAAGGTTTGTTTATGTATATTGTTATAATCATTCTTCTTTCCATGATTTTCAGATCAATTGTTGGGTTTCTTGGAGCATGGAAGAACAACTCCATCTTGTTGTGGATTGTATCCTCACTTTATCAAATGTCACATGAAATGCAATTTTTTTTCTTATTTTTGATTGGCATAACTTTTTTGGTTGCTTCTCCTTAACATTATATTTCAGTATCTGATCATGTTGTGCTTAATTTTGGTGGCAATATTGGTCTTCACCGTTTTAGCGTAAGTAATGCTTCTTGGAATTTCATTAAAAATTTGGTGCATTATCTATCTGTTATTGCTGATAGATCAGCCATTCGTTTTCCCCCTTTATCTCGCCTCTGTATTGCAATACCCAAGATCAAATAAATTATAATGAAGATGTGTTACAACAAATGTTTATCAACACGTTTATGGTTAATTATCAATGCACACGATAACTACATGTGTACTGTTTTATGGAGGCGATTTCAGTATGAAGTTAAAAGGCATTACCATATTTGTGACTGTAGTTGTAGTCCACCGAGATATTTTAGTTATTGCTATGTTTATGGTCTACTTCATCATGTATGAATGTACCTATAGTTTGATTTAACATCCTGCTTGTTTTATTTGTTTTATGCTTTCCAAGTTACAAGCCATGAGGTGTATTATTGACGGTTCTTTAGGATTCTATCAATAGCTAATTAGCTACAGCATCGTAAGACATTGCCTCTGGGTTGGTCCCCTGACTGGAACCTACTCTGCTTCTTGGAGGCTGGTGAATCAAGCTTTCACCGCCTTGGCTGAAAATTACTTTGATTAGGGAAGAATAGAAATACAATATCATGAATAGTCTTAACTAGTTGTTCTATAGGTTCCAGCATAGTGTGTGTCTTTATTCCTGATCCGTTGTCCCTGTGTGCAGTGTGCTTAGATTTTGGGTACAACTTTTGATGTACTAAAATTAGCTTAAAAAGAGTCAAATGGTGTATAGATTTGCTCAAATTTGGTAAGCACCCTAGTACCGCCAGGTTGAAGCCTATTTCCTTTTTCATTTTGGAGTTAAACACACAAATGATGATTATTTCATAGAGGAGAATTCTTTCTCAAGTATTTTGTTCTTTGGTCTTGTTAACCAGCAATTGGTAGAGGCCTTCGCAGTTAAAGTAGCAACGTTAGGTGTAACGTTCATAGGTCTGCTTGAATTCTTTTATAACCAAGAGACCGGTTGTTTCTAGCTCCAAAACTTGTTGATAATCCGCCCCTCTACCCTTCTCTTTAATACCAGATTTGGTTCGCAACAGGGTTAGAATTCACTGCTTGTGCTTACCACTAATCCCGCATCGTACTACCTTTGCTAATGAACCAAAGCCCTGGGTGAGGACTCCTCTGATTCTACTGGAACATGATACGATTTTCAATGTTTAGTGTGGCAAGGCACAATGTCTCAGCTGAGACTTCATCAGGTAAAGTAGTAATCCTACATCCGTCTAAAGTGCATAAAACTTTCTTAAGTCCTTCTGGACCATATAGGAAGTTCCAGTGTTACGGCACAACTTATCGATACCAACCCAAGTAATGGTGCTGCTCCCCTCTTTAGTCTGAATGATGAGACAAATTTCTTATATTGGTCAGATATGTTGATTAAGCCATTCATCTTGTGAGGAGACTGGTGAAGTAGTATAGGGAAAGGAAGAGAGACTTACATATGGTGTTCAGTGACCTTGAAAAGGCGTATGATAAAGCACCTACAATTTCTTTCCAGCCATACTGCCCACTTAATGCAAAGGGGAATGCACAACCAAATCTTCTTCTGCTTTTTCCTTCTTTTCTTTTTTTCACACAGTGACAAAAGCTACGCTAGCAAGTGATAGTCTAAGCATGCAAAAGTCCTGCTTGGTTTTCAGTTAACTTCATTACTAATTCTATCTGCAATCTGTCTTGAACATGGAACTCTAAACTGTTTGCCATATTTAATCCTTCATTAAACGGCAACTACTGTTGTGTCAGGGTTAACAGGTATAAGGTGGCAATTACTGTGTCTATGTGCATGCTGATGTCAGAAATGGCTGATACCTACATATTACTGTGACACTTATTTTGGTTTGCTTTGTCACAGGTTCATTGTGACGAATAACAGCTCAGGTCATAGTGTTAATGGACAAAGGTACAATCACCTGTCATACTGTCTGTGATCTCAATATCTCCTCTCTTCATGACTTCATCCCTCAGTATTTTCCCCTTTATCCACTCTTTTTCTCGACCCACGTCTTGCTCAGTCTCACTTTGGTTCTCAATGTGTCTCACAGACATGGATTGTGCTTGTACATTTCATCGAGATCGTCACAAGTTTTTCCAGTTTTCCTCTTTCCTTTTACTTCTGTGATATTCTTAGAAGAGTGAGGTCACTAATGGTTTTTGTGAGGGCAGGTACAAGGAGTATCAACTTCAAGACTACAGTTCGTGGTTTCTAAAACAAGTAAGCACCTGTTTATATGCAAATACTACCTTTGTCACAATTTATGTGACACACTTTCCTTTTTAGCCCGTCCTAAAAAGAATGTCACATTTCTTTAATTTGAAACAATATAACTTAAATTTCATTTTACTCTTAATGAAATTATCTATAGCCACAGGACCACAAATTTTCAACTCTTCCTTTCTTTCTTTCTTAAAATTCTTGTCAAGTCAAATGGTGCCACATAAATTGGGACGGAGGAAGTAATAAGTCGCAGGTTATAGGGCAAAGGCATCATGTCCTGATCGTTATAGGAGTTGTTTCAGATGCCTTAAGATGAAAATTTCATGCATTGATTAACCATTTGCTCATTTGTTTCAGCTCAATAACACCCATAACTGGAAGCATCTGAAAAGCTGTCTTGTCAAGACTGATGACTGTAGTAACCTATCAAAACGATACAAGGTCATGTTCCGACTTGAACCTGTTCATGATTTATATCTGTGAAATCATACTATTAATGCTTCTGCTGTTTTGTTTCAGACTGCCAAGCAATACAAATTAGCAAAACTAACACCTATTGAAGCTGGTTGCTGCAAACCACCATCTGAGTAAGTTATTGTTATTATTATTTGTTTGTTTTTCCTTTTCTTTCTTTTGCAAGATATTTTCGTTTCATACTACTCCGAGAACACATTAATATCATCTAGCAGTTATTTTACAATTAAGTGAAAGCTCACTTTGTGAATTAGTAATTACAAAAAGAGTAAGATGTGTTATAGATAAGTGTTAAAATGATTCGTGATCAATATGCTCATATACTCTGCTCCTTTTGTAGATGTGGTTACCCTGCTGTTAACGCCTCATACTATGACTTGAGCTTTCATCCGACAAGTTCAAGCAAGGACTGCAAGCTTTACAAAAACTCGAAGAACGTCAAGTGCTATAGCTGTGATTCCTGCAAGTAAGAGTCATCTTCTGGTCTTGTCATTCTTCGCTTCATATAAGGTTATACAGCTCACAACTTTTCTCCTACTATATTTTCTTCCAGAGCTGGTGTTGCACAATACATGAAAACTGAATGGAGAGTGGTTGCTATATTCAACGTGATTCTCTTTGTCGTTTTGGTAAGTTCACTCTTCTAATTAAGATCTCAAAAAGTGAGCATAATGACTCTTGTTTCTTGTTGGAGAAGTACGGTTACATTTATGAGCTCAGATTTGAAGTTTATGAGTTCTAAACTTTCCACCGAATCCATACTCTTCTTAGTTACAGAATTGGCAACTACATATTTATACATTATTTAATGGATTTCCACAAAAATAGGGTCTTAGCAAAAGTTATTGGATTCATCTGAACTCATAGCTAATAATCTAGCTCCGCCTCTGTGATTTTTCGGATGACTTGAATTTGTTCATATGACTTCTACTCATTCTCATCCACTGCTGATTCTTACTTGTGTCAGTCGATGATCTACTTCGTTGGATGCTGTGCAAGACGCAATGCTGCTCGTAGACGCTCTAAAATTTGAATTCCGCCACTGCAGAATCCAGATGAGATGAGTTGGTGTTCTTCGGCTGATGATAACAGTTCATGTTTTTCAGCTATTTGTTGACAAACTTTGTAAAGCTTTATTTGAGTGAAATGATTCATGTAATATAAAAGAATTTTTGATGTTTATGTTGTTCATTCTTCCATTACATCTAAAACATGCATTAGGACCATATAATTTTAAGGGGTCGTTTGGTAGAGTGTATAAGAATAATGCAAAATAGGGTGCATTAGTAATGCTTGCATTAGTAGTGCTTGCATTAGTTATGCAAGTATTGTTTCTTATACATTGTTTGGTTTGATGTATTAAAAATAACAAATCTTGCATAATTTCTATTAAAAAATATATGTTTACAAAAATACCCTTCACACTTTATTTATTTGTACACTTCCTTTGCAACAAATTTATTTGCTAAAGCATCATTAACTCTTCATTCTTCTTTTTCTTTTTTTTTCAAAAATAATATTAAATAGTTATACTATTGAGTCAAAATATTTTCGTAAAAAATTGGCAAAGAATTTTTTTGTCTACATTTAAAATAAAGCATTTAGGTTGTCATCAAATACTAATAAAATACAGGAAAGTAATACAATCAACTCAAGAAAAAGATAGTAATTTACTTGTTCACATCTAATTATTACTAAATCAACTAAGATCAAATTCTTTTACAACAAAAAAATTCTACCTTCATTTTTTTTAATCATATTTTAAGGATGAATTTATGTACTACTAATTAAGAAAAGCATAACGGATGTGAAAAAAGAATAAGTTTTGTTTTTTTGAGTTAATAAGTTGGGGTGAAGCAGTGGGCTTCTTAAAATTTATCGTCACAATAGTAAATTTTTTGATTAAATTAGATTTTTTTTAAAGATACTTAAGAGGCCATAAAGCCTATTAAGACACCAATAAATTAAAAGACACTAAAAAAACAAATCAACATAAAATAAAAACTTATGACAACAAAGAAAATGAAAAGACTTTAAGGGTAGTTTTTGTAATTATTTAATCTAATGCAAGTGTTAAAATGTTATGTATTACTAATACCTAGAATTCCTTGGTATTAGTAATACATAATAGAGTGTATAACTAATGCAAACATTAATTATACATGGCATGAAAAAGTGTACCAATCAAAGTATTATTAATACACACATCTAAGGTATACAAGACTAACTCTCTTTGTGTGGAAAGTATACCAAAATAAAATATTACGTTAATTGAAGTACAAGCAACAAAGATAATAACATAAATAAAATGAAAATAAATTAAAGGAGTAATAGTACGACTACTAGTATGAACAAATAGCAAGACTACACACTACTTCCTACTAACCTTCTATTCTAATTTGTGTCCTCCACAAACTTCTTTTCTAAGGTGAAGCCCTCGGTAAACTGATACTGCACCAAGTTTTGTCTAATTACCTATCTCAATACTCTTTTGACTTCCTTTTACCTCTCTTGAAACCACCTATAACAAACCTCTCTCACCTCCACGGTGGAGCATATGTGTATCTCCTCTTCACATGTCTGAACAATCTCAATCTTATTTCCATCTTGTCCTTCAGTATATTCTCATTCCTATTTTATTTCTCCTAATATATCCATATCACAACATCCTCATTTCTACAACTGTCGTTGAAGAAAATGATCTTTCTAAGAAAGTTATCCCTCAACTTCAATTGTTTATTTCTTCATGTTCAAACAATATTCAATCATCTTAACCTCGACAAATAAGTAACTCTACCACAATTCACATTGTTTATTCACAAAAAATATACTTTATTCTTTAAAGTATATTTATAAATTCAATTTTTTATTTTAATAATATTGATATTATTTTACAAGATATTATTTTACAAAATTATATATACATGAAGCTGATATACTAGTTTCATGTAAAATTGTATTACTCCCTAATTGGAAATCATTTTCATGAATTCTTAGGCTTATTTAGTTCACGCAGGTGGAGAATGTAATTTAATTATTTTTTTAAAAAATTGAAATATTTTGGTATATTATATATGTTTTTTTCAAATTATATCCACACTTACTAATCCTAACTTAGTAAAATTCATCAAGTATATTAAAATATTACCAAGTTAGATCTTTTTTTTTTTTTTTAAATGGAAAAAAAATTCATGTCTTAATCCCCAAAAGTTGGGAATACTGTCACTTGGACTCCAAAAAAAGGACAGAATTAATGTTTTTAGTTTAGTTTATGCAAGTGGAGAATATTATTTGATTATTATAATTAAAAAATCAAAGATTTTGGTATAAAATTATGTTTATTATAATTATATTCACACTTACTAATCCTATTTTAGTAAAATTCATAAAGTATTTAACTATTTAACTTTAGAATTTCAGATCTCACTTATTTTACTTATGTAAATTACTTTATTTATTTTTTTAAATAAGGAAAGAAATCCATGTGCTAGTCCCCCAAAAGTGGTAATATTATTACTCGCTCTATTCCAAATTACTTGTCAAATTTTTCTTTTTTACATGTTCATTTTCACAAATCAAGAAAGGATAATTTTTTTTTTTATACCCTCAATTAATTAACTTTGAAAAAAAGGTAGAACTTTTTAAAAATCTTAAATTTTTAATTCATCAACCTCATAATTAATAAAGGTAAAATGGTAAACTTATTATGTCAATTATTTTTTTTAATAGGTATATCAAATCAAAAGTGAACAAGTAATTATGAACGTAATTAGGGACAAATGAAGTATTTTGTCTTAAAAAAAATAGTCTGAATTAATCCAGCCATCAAAAAGCGCGGGAAAATTAATATCCAAAGACAAAAGAAAAATGGCCTATAAATAACACAACTCTCCCTTCGTTTTTCTCAAAAATCCCCAAAATACAGCAAAAAAACAAACCCTAGAAATCTCTCTAATGGCACCAAAGAGAAAGGCAACTGTGGGAGAGCCATTGTCGACACGTGTAACCCGTAGCCAAACCAGGAATGGCAACTCGAAACCCGTTTCAGTTGACCCGGTTTCACCAAAACCAAAACGGGTCAAAAAGGGTACCGTTTCTGAGGCGAAATCGAAAGTGAAGGCTCCAGTTGATTCCGGGTCGAAGAAGATTGTTGTTGTTGAGCACTGTACACAGTGCAGTCAGTTCAAGATTCGGGCTGTGAAGGTGAAGGAGGAGCTGGAAAAAGGGGTACCCGGCTTGGAGGTTCGGGTCAACCCGGAAAAGCCGAGAAGGGGTTGTCTTGAAATCCGGGTCGATGGTGAAAAGGGGGAGAAGTTTGTTAGCCTTTTGGATATGAAGAGGCCATTTGGACCTATGAAGGCACTTAATATGGACAAGGTCATTTCTGAAATTATTGAGAAAATTAAGTGATAAATTTTAATTTTATTTTGCTTAATGGGGAAATTTGGTGGTTTTGTTATGACAATTTACTAAGTGTTTTTGGGGATTTAGGATTATGTTTGGATTAAGGGTATGATTTTGTGTTTTGTATGGCTAAGTACTTGATATTTTCAATCCATTTGAGCCCTTTGAAAAAATATGGAAACAAATTGTTGTAAATTTTGCTTTTCTTTTCCCCTTGCATTTTGCAACTATGCTTAAAATGAAATGATTACTGTGGTTGAAATTTTATTATATATTATTGCTAGTGAGTCGATTTCAAGATTTGAAATTTATTGATTTTGAATGGTTGTTTATCTATTTTAAATTAATGCCCAATTATGATTGTGTTCACAATCAAAATTTTATGGTGTTATTGAATGATTAATTTACTCTATAAACTAGGTTTGTGTTAAAGTTATTGGATTTTGTGAACCTATAGCTTATACTTTGGATGTGATTCTATTTTTAGCATGTAACAACAAATTTAGTATAATCTCACATATGGGTCTGAAAAGGATAGTTGACACCATTTTAATCTTTTAGCTTATGAAAATAGGGAGATCTATGGTGAGGATATGCCTTTATAAAAAAAATAATCATCATTGAGAAATATGGATTTCAAAGTCACTAGATCACTGAACATGTCCTTGGAACTTTTGAATGTAGTGTTTGGAAAACTATTTGGAGACTCAGGCCCCAGTTTCAAAAAAATATTCAACTTAAGGTGAGTAATGACTTGAAGATTGAGTTTTGGAATGAACTTTGGATATGTGAAATAAGCTTAAAACTTATGTTCCTCCTCGATCAATAGACTAGGGCCACTATAGATACAGGGTTGGAATTTCAAATGTAAAAGGGCCTTAAATAATTGGAAGGTTTTAAAGAATTGTAGATTTGCTTATGGTAATAAATGATTTCAATGGAACTACCAATGCATTTGATAGACCAATGTGGAAACTTCACAGCAAGGTTGAGTTCATTGTGAAGTTATGCTATTGGAGGAGAAATACGACTTACTACACATTAGGAACTGGCCTTTATAGAATAGAATCATTTTGAGAAATATGGACTTCAAAGTCACTGGATCACAGAAGATGTCCTTAGAACTTTTGAATGTAGTGTTTGGAAAACTATTTGGAGACTCAGGCCCCAGTTTCAAAAAAATATTCAACTTAAGGTGAGTAATGACTTGAAAATTGAGTTCTGGAATGAACTTTGGATTGGTGAAATAAGTTTAAAATTTATGTTCCTCCTCGGTCAATAGACTAGGGCCACTATAGATACAGGGTTGGAATTTCAAATGTAAAAGGGCCTTAAATAATTGGAAGGTTTTAAAGAATTGTAGATTTGCTTATGGTAATAAATGATTTCAATGGAACTACCAATGCATTTGACAGACCAATGTGGAAATTTCACAGCAAGGGTGAGTTCATTGTGAAGTTATGCTATTGGAGGAGAAATACGACTTACTACACATTAGGAACTGGCCTTTATAGAATAGAATCATTTTGAGAAATATGGACTTCAAAGTCACTGGATCACAGAAGATGTCCTTAGAACTTTTGAATGTAGTGTTTGGAAAAAACTATTTGGAGACTCAAGCCTCAGTTTCAAAAAAATATTCTAACTTAAGGTGAGTAATGACTTGAAAATTGAGTTCTGGAATGAACTTTGGATTGGTGAAATAAGTTTAAAATTTATGTTCCTCCTCGGTCAATAGACTAGGGCCACTATATATACAAGGTTGGAATTTCAACTTTAGAAGGGCCTTAAATGATTGGGAGGTTTAAAGAGTTGTAGATTTGCTTATGGTAATAGATGATTTCAATGGAACTACCAATACATTTGACAGACCAATGTGGAAACTTTACAACAATGGTGAGTTCACTGTGAATTTATGCTATTGGAGGAGAAATATTGGCTTACTACACATTATGAACTAGCCTTTATAGAAAAGAATCATCATTGCGAAATATGGACTTCAAAGTCACTAGATCACTGAAGATGTCCTTAGAACTTTTGAATGTAGTGTCTAGAAAACTATTTGGAGGCTCAGGCCCCAATTTCAAAAATATATTCAACTTAAGGTGAGTAATGACTTGAAGATTGAGTTCTGGAATGAACTTTGGATAGGTGAAATAAGATTAAAACTTATGTTCCTCCTCGATCAATAGACTAGGGCCACTATAGATACAGGGTTGGAATTTCAAATTTAGAAGGGCCTTAAATAATTGGAAGGTTTTAAAGAATTATAGATTTGCTTATGGTAATAAATGATTTCAATGGAACTACCAATGCATTTGATAGACCAATGTGGAAACTTCACAGCAAGGTTGAGTTCATTGTGAAGTTATGCTATTGGAGGAGAAATATTGCTTACTACACATTAGGAACTGGCCTTTATAGAAAAGAATCATTTTGAGAAATATGAACTTCAAAGTCACTGGATCACTGAAGATGTCCTTAGAACTTTTGAATGTAGTGTTTGGAAAAAACTATTTGGAGACTCAAGCCTCAGTTTCAAAAAAATATTCTAACTTAAGGTGAGTAATGACTTGAAGATTTAGTTCTGGAATGAACTTTGGATTGGTGATATAAGTTTAAAATTTATGTTCCTCCTCGGTCAATAGACTAGGGCCACTATAGATACAAAGTTGAAATTTCAATTTTAGAAGGGCCTTAAATGATTGGGAGGTTCAAAGAGTTGTAGATTTGCTTATGGTAATAAATGATTTCAATGGAACTATCAATACATTTGACAGACCAATGTGGAAACTTCATAACAAGGGTGAGTTCACTGTGAAGTTATGCTATTGGAGGAGAAATATTGGCTTACTACACATTATGAACTGGCCTTTATAGAAAAGAATCATCATTGTGAAATATGGACTTCAAAGTCATTGGATCACTGAAGATGTCCTTAGAATTTTTGAATGTAGTGTCTGGAAAACTATTTGGAGGCTCAGGCCCCAATTTCAAAAAAATTCAACTTAAGGTGAGTAATGACTTGAAGATTGAGTTCTGGAATGAACTTTGGATAGGTGAAATAAGCTTAAAACTTATGTTCCTCCTCGATCAATAGACTAGGGCCACTATAGATACAGGGTTGGAATTTCAAATTTTGAAGGGCCTTAAATAATTGGAAGGTTTTAAAGAATTGTAGATTTGCTTATGGTAATAAATGATTTCAATGGAATTACCAATGCATTTGACAGACCAATGTGAAAACTTCACAACAAGGGTGAGTTTACTGTGAAGTTATGCTATTGGAGGAGAAATAATGCTTACTACACATTAGGAACTGGCCTTTATAGAAAAGAATCATTTTGAGAAATATGGACTTCAAAGTCACTGGATCACTGAAGATATCCTTAGAACTTTTGAATGTAGTGTTTGGGAAAAACTATTTGGAGACTCAAGCCTTAGTTTCAAAAAAATATTCTAACTTAAGGTGAGTAATAACTTGAAGATTGAGTTCTGGAATGAACTTTGGATTGGTGAAATAAGTTTAAAATTTATGTTCCTCCTCGGTCAATAGACTAGGGCCACTATATATACAAGGTTGGAATTTCAACTTTAGAAGGGCCTTAAATGATTGGAAGGTTCAAAGAGTTGTAGATTTGCTTATGGTAATAAATGATTTCAATGGAACTACCAATACATTTGACAGACTAATGTGGAAACTTCACAACAAGGGTGAGTTCACTGTGAAGTTATGCTATTGTAGGAGAAATATTGGCTTACTACACATTATGAACTGGCCTTTATAGAAGAATCATCATTGCGAAATATGGACTTCAAAGTCACTGGATCACTGAAGATGTCCTTAGAATTTTTGAATGTAATGTCTGGAACTACCAATGCATTTGACAGACCAATGTGGAAACGTTACAGCAAGGGTGAGTTCACTGTGAAGTTATGCTATTGGAGGAGAAAACTACACATTAGGAACTGCCCTTGGAAGCTAATATGGAAAGCCAAAGTCCCCTTAAAATTTTCTTATTTTGTGTGGTTAGTCTATGGAAAAGCTAGTTTGACTCATGAAGTACTACATAGAAGAGGTAGACAAATATGCTCAAGTTATTTTATGTGTGATCAGGATGCTGAAATAAAATAGCCATTTATTTCTACACTGTAAAACAATTACAAATTTGTGGAACATGTTCTTGTGTATAATTGGAGTGAGTTGGGTTGTTCCCTAAACTACTAAAAGTATGATGGACTGTTGGAAATAGATTGACAGAAGAGGACTGGTGGGAATTGATCCCTACAAGCATCTGGTGAGCATTGTGGAAGGAAAGAAATGCAATAGGCTTTGAAGATAAAAGCAACAACATACGAAAAATCAGAATGAATTGCCTTAGTTTTCTATATTTTGGTGTAAACAGGATATGGTGGGGGGATATAGAACTTTTTGTTGATTTTAAAGGAAAACTGTAAAGCTACATAGACTAGTTCTTTTGACCTTCAATTTTTACCCTATGGGATGTAAGTGTTCACTCTCATCATTGTTTGAATGATGGAATTTTGTGAATATATAGTTACCTATTGCTAAAAAAAAATAATCAAACTCAAGTATTGGATATGAAGAGGCCATTTGGACCTATGAAGGCACTTGATATGGACAAGGTCTTTTCTGAAATATTGAGAAAATTAAGTGATAAATTTTAATTTTATTTTGTTTAATTGGGAAATTTAGTGGTTTTGTTATGACAATTTACTAAGTGTTTTTGGGGATTTAGGGTTATGTTTGGATTAAGGGTATGATTTTGTGTTTTGTATGGCTAAGTATTTGATATTTTCAGGCCATTTGTAGCCCTTTGAAAAAATGGAAAAAATCTGTTGTGAATTTTGCTTTTCTTTTCCCCTTGGATTTTGCAACTATGGTTCAAATGAAATGATTACTGTGGTTGAAATTCTATTATATATTATTGCTAGTGAGTCGATTTCAAGATTTAAAATTTATTGATTTTGAATTGTTGTTTATCTATCTTAAATCAATGTCCAATTATGATTGTGTTCACAATCAAAATTTTATGGTGTTATTGAATGATTAATTTACTATATAAACAAGGTTTGTGTTAAGTTTATTGGATTTTGTGAACTCGTAGCTTATACTTTGGATATGATGCTATTTTTAGTATGTAACAATAAATCTAATATAGTCTCACATATGGGGTTTAGAGAGGGTGGTGGATGCAATTTTAATCTTTAGCTTGTGAAGATAGGGAGGCTCTGTGATTAGGATACCCCTTTATGTAGGGGTGTGCATTCGGTTTTTCGGTTTGGATTTTTTGGTTTTTGATTTTGTAAAAGCGTAATCCAATTCGATCCAAAATAAATTTGGTTTGATTTGGTTTTCCTCTATTCGGTTCGGTTTTTTTCGGTTTGGTTATTCGGTTATGTCAATAATTAATAACATAACCAAAGTAATAATATTGAATCTCTTAAATATACTTTATAATATAAATAATAAGTAAAACTTAAAACACAATACTTATAATTATACCTATTATAGATATTCAAATATAAAATATAAAATATAAACGTAATCATGATGAAAGACAATAACCAAAAAGGGACATAAGTGGTTAACTCCAACTTAATTCTAAACCTAAGCATTTATATACATGTGTGTATATATATACACACACACACACACATATAATTCGGGTTTTTTCGGTTTTTTGGTTTTTATCTTTTAAAATTCAAAACCAAACCAAAAAAAGTAATTTATTAATCCAAAACCAATCCGAAAAACCAAAAAACCAATCCAAATAAAATTCGGTTTAATTTGGTTTGGTTATTCAGTTTAATCCGAATAATGCACACCCCTACTTTATGGAAAAGGATCATCATTTAGAAATATAGACTTCAAAGTCACTGGATTACTAAAGATGTCCTTAGAACTTTTGGTTGTAGTATTTGGAAGACTATTTGGAGACTCTGGCCCAATTTCAAAAAAAATATTCATCTCAAGGTGAGTAATGGCTTGTAGATTGAGTTCTGGAATGAACTTTGAATAAGTGAAATGAGTTTAAATTTCTTATCCTCTTTGGTTAACGAACTAGGGCCACTATAGATACAAGGTTGAAATTTCAACTTTAGAAGGGCCTTTAATGATTGGGAGGTTCAAAGAGTTGTAGATTTGCTTATGATAATAAATGATTTCAATGGAACTACCAATGCACCTGACAAACCAGTATGGAAACTTCACAACAAAGGTGAGTTCACTATGAAGTTATTGGAGGAGAAATACTAGCCAACTACAAATTAGGAACTGGCATTGGAAGATAATATGGAAAGCCAAAGTCCCTTTAAAAGTTTTTTGTTTTGTGTGGTTAGTCTGTAGAAAACCTTGATAGACTCATGAAGTACTATAGAGAAGAGGTAGACATATTTACTTGTTTTATGTGTGATCAGGATGCTGAAATAAATAGCTATTTATTTCTACATTGAAAAACAATTGCAAATTTGTGGAACATGTTCTTGTGTATACTTGGAGTGAGTTGAGAAATATAGACTTCAAAGTCATTGGATTACTAAAGAAGTCCTTAGAACTTTTGGTTGTAGTATTTGGAAGACTATTTGGAGACTCTGACCCCAATTTCAAAAAAAATATTCAACTCAAGGTGAGTAATGTCTTGTAGATTGAGTTCTGGAATGAACTTTGAATAAGTGAAATGAGTTTAAATTTTTTATCCTCTTTGGTCAACGGACTAGTGCCACTATAGATACAAGGTTGAAATTTCAACTTTAGAAAGGCCTTTAATGATTGGGAGGTTCAAAGAGTTGTAGATTTGCTTATGATAATAAATTATTTCAATGGAACTACCAATGCACCTGATAAACCAGTATGGAAAACTTCACAGCAAATGTGAGTTCATTGCGAAGTTATTGGAGGAGAAATACTAGCCAACTACAGATTAGGAACTGGCCTTGGAAGATAATATGGAAAGCCAAAGTCCCCTTAAAAGTTTCTTGTTTGTGTGGTTTGTATGTAGAAAAGCTTGTTTGACTCATGAAGTACTATAGAGAAGAGGTAGACATATTTACTTGTTTTATGTGTGATAAGGATGCTGAAATAAATAGCCATTTATTTCTACATTGAAAAACAATTGCAAATTTGTGGAGCATGCTCGTGTATACTTGGAGTGAGTTGAGAAATATAGACTTCAAAGTCATTGGATTACTAAAGATGTCCTTAGAACTTTTGGGTGTAGTGTTTGGAAGACTGTTTGGAGACTTTGGCCCCAGTTTCAAAAAACTATTTAACTCACTGTGAGTAATGGCTTTAAGATTGAGTTCTAGAATGAACTTTGGATAGGTGAAATGAGCTTAAAAAATTTGTTCCTTCTCGGTGAACAGACTAGGGTCACTATAGATACAAGGCTGGAATTTCAACTTTAGAAGGGCCTTAAATTATTGGGAGGTTCAAAGAGTTGTAGATTTGCTTATGATAATAAATGATTTCAATGGAACTACCAATGCACCTGACATACCAATATGGAAATTTCACAACAAATGTGAGTTCATTGTGAAATTATGTTATTGGAGGAGATATACTAGCCAACTACAGATTAGGAACTGGCCTTGGAAGATAATATGGAAAGCCAAAGTCCCCTTAAAAGTTTCTTGTTTTGTGTGGTTAGTCTATAGAAAAGCTTGTTTGACTCATAAAGTACTATAGAGAAGAGGTAGACATATTTACTTGTTTTATGTGTGATCAGGATGTTGAAATAAATAGCCATTTATTTCTACATTGAAAAACAATTGCAAATTTGTGGAACATGTTCTTGTGTATACTGGGAGTGAGTTGAGCTGTTCCCAAAATTACTAAAAGTATGATGGATTATTGGAAAGAGATTGGAAGAAGAGAGTCAGAAGAGGACTAGTGGACATTATGGAAGGAAAGAAATGCAATAGGTTTTGAAGACAAAAACAACAACATTCAAAATATCAGAATGAATTGTCTTAGTCTTCTTTATTTTTGGTGTAAACGGGATATGGTGGGGATATAGAACTTTTGTTGATTTTATAGGGAAATTGTAAAGCTCCATAGATTAGTTCTTATGGCCTTCAGTTTTTACCCTATGGGATGTAAGTGTCACTCTCATCATTGTTTGAATGATGAAATTTTGTTAATACACAGTTCCCTATATATTGCTAAATAAAATAAAATATCAAACTCAAGTATGGAGAAAAAATATTGTAATGAAGAGATTGTGCTAAGGATAAAGGATAAGAACATCATTAAAACAACAAATAAGACGTAACTGAAGCAAAAGAATTAACAAGTAATAAAATAAAAGAATAAGATAGTAGTAGGAAAAACTAGAAAATGGTGAGAAGTTTGTTAGCCTCTTGGATATGAAGAGGCCCTCTGGACCTATCCCTTCTATGTCCACTCGTGTTGCCCCTCGAGATCCCAAGCTCCCATCTCAATCATCTTAACCCTCTCTTTTGAGCTCTAGTTGTAGTTAAGCCACTTATGTGATTCTTAGGAGGCCATATAGATCCCTCCTCTTCTCCTTAATCTCTAAATTTGTTGTCAAAATCTTATGTTAAGTCGTAAGATATTCATTTAGGATACCCTTACAATCCTTACACAAACTTCTATCACACTTTTTAAGGAATAAGAAATTCATTCAAGTCTTAGCCATTGTACTATGAAAAGTCACCAAGTAATCCTCCCTCATCGAGAAGCCCAAATTAGTTGTCACCAAATCAAAAGCTTTTGTAAGGTCCAAAAGTGAAACCTGTTATATTTTTATCCCAAAAACCAAAATTATTGTGGACATCAACACAACCTTTTATGTTTTTTCGTAATGGCTATTGAAATTTAGTATATAGGAAATGATTTTTTCATTAATGAATATACTTGTTAGGTTAACCAAGCCTTGGTTGCACAAGCGTCAATTGTGTGAGTGTGGTGTGTTGCCATTGGACTTTTGAGAAGTATTTGGAAGATGGTCAATGCGAGATTATATCCTAAGGGGTCATTTGGTTGGGAACTAGTTATCCTAGGATAAGTTATATATCCTGGGGTTAACTATTCTGGGATAACTTATCCCATCATGTATATGAGATAGCTTATCCCATCACACTAAGATATAAATGGTGAGATAAGTTATCCCAAACATGGCAACCAAACAAGATACAAAAATTTTATCCCATCACTATTTATTTTTATCCCTCACACTAAACGACCCCTAAGAGTATCAAATAAGTTAAGCAAGGACTTGTGGTGAACTCAAGGTGTGTGTCACTCACAAGTTCTCTAGTCATGAGTGTGGTATGTTGATGTTGAGCTTTTGAGAAGTAGCATGTGTGCCACTCATATGTTCCCGAGTTATAAGTGTAGTATATTGATGTGGGGCATTTGAGAAGTATTGATAAAGGATCAATGTGAGAAACAATGACTAGAATGAAGTGTTATATTGTATATTCAAAGAGTATCAAAGAAGTTTATCTTATATTGTATATCTAAGAGTATCAATGTGAGAAGTAAGTTTTAAAAAGCTTGGTCGTACAGTAATTATGCTTAATAGTGTTTCTCCAATTAATTAATCAAACACAAATTATTTCTCAGCAAATGTATAAATCAACAATAGTCAAAAAGTATCAGTTCCCTCTATCACCAAAACATGTATTAATTGGTTAGATGTAATCCAATCATTATACTAATGCGTTAAATAAAAAACCCCAAGGTTAGATAGGTGACTTGAAACATTAAAAAGAAGTTAATCCTATTTTGGTTAGTATAAATCCCTTATTAGTTTCTAGCTTTTTTGTTCATCTTGTATTTTTGTGTTCAGAATCTCAGTAAATCAGGTAATTCGTGTGACATAACCCTAGTAAACTTGCTTGAAATGAATTGTAAAAATTGAAGAACAATTAGTTAAACACATTTGGCTTGCATCTCTACAATATGATATGCAGAAAAATGTCGGTGCATTTGAGAAACAGGTTCCTCTCACATTCGATTTACCTAAGCTGTCATGTGCATGTGATCTTCAAAAGGGGGTTTGGCCCACCGACGTAAGAGAGTACAAATTGTAATACCATATTTGTCACGACTCAAGCTCATGACACATATTGTCCTTTTGAACCTAGGTCTACACCAATTTGTCTCGCAGCCTTTATAATATCTGTATTAGATGTGTGTATATCATGTGAACTTGAATCAATGCCTTATAACCAATTGGGGATGTCTATAAGGGGCAACCCATAATTTCAATTTCTTAATATTAATCCACATATGTTTTTTTTTCTTTCACTTGCCCCGTTGATTCTTATCAGAGATGCACACACAAGAAGAAGATAGTTGTGGGATTCGATTGCCTACTAAAATGATATGGGTGATATACAGTAAATATAAAAAAATTGACTCATGGATAATGGTGATAGGCCACGTGGAACTTAGTTCAAGGGGGCAATTGTCGGGTTTGCAAACAAAAGTTCCAGTGTTCCGCATTGATAGCTAACTAAAAAGATTGGAAAGCTCATATAAAGTGTATGATCTCTGGTGTGAGGCCCATTGGGGGAAAACCATGTGAGTTTGGCCCAAAGTGAACAATATCACACTATGTAAAAGTATCTTTGGACTGGCTGAGCCCAACATATATATAATTTTAATTCTTTTTTTTTTGTTGAAAATAGAATAGAAAGATAAATAAATAATATGATTTAGGAAGAGTATTTCAAAGATTACAAATAATATCAGCAATAAAATCGTAAAATATTTGGTCAAACCAAAAATATTTATTAGGTATAAAATCATAAGTTTAGGATTAACCTTATGACTTTTGACTTGTAACATTTTAGTATTTACCAAATAT
>NW_006239206.1:723433-726361 GCF_000226075.1 Solanum tuberosum | reverse complement strand
TATATATATATATATATATATATATATATATTTATAAGCTAATTTAATCAGTTTATAAAATTAGTCAAAACACATTTATAAGAAATGAATTACTTACTAGTTTACCTTATCTGCATCATCAAAAAGATGTCCAAAAAAATGATTTCAGATTCTCGTAAATTTATTCCCTTTATAATAAATCCAAAATGTAGAAAGTTAATTGTAACATTACTATTTTTACTTGCACCATTTAAATAAATACTTCCCCATCTTCAACTAATATACTAGTTTAAGTTTAGATTCATTTGTATTTTGTTACAAATATCATCTCAAGAGTCATGTCACATCAGGTAACTTTTCAGAAATTCATTTTCGTATGCTTTGAATTTTTTTGGTGGTGTTTACTGCTGGTGAGAGTTGACATGTATCCCATGAATTTTGAATTTTTGTTGTGTGTTTCCATGAAATTGAGGTGGTCATTTATATATATTTCTATTCTAATTCTTTCTTTGGGTCATTTATGTATATATTTCTAATCCAAAAGTTTGCTTAATTATTTCTCAAATTAATGTAGAAATCATTGATGCATCTGAGAGCTATATTACAAATTGTGGTTGCAATTTCACTATTATTGAGCTATGCCAAAATTGAAGCAAGACAAAGCCTATCTAAGGTTGAAGATTTGGAATTGGAGAGGCAATTGAAGCTTATAAATAAGCCAGCTATCAAGACTATAAAGGTACAATCTCTATTTTATAAAGATTTTAAAGAAAATAATTTATTTCGTCTAAAGTGATGGAGAAATAATAATAACCTTACTGTACTAGAGTAATCAGATGGTCATAAAGATTTGAACTCGACTGCGATTTGAATCGTAATATGTTAGCTATTGGGATTTGGATGTCCATAAGGGACAATCACAATATAAATATTAAGAATAATAGTTTGTACTATATCTATGTTTATATAAAGATTGGAGACTAATTAGTAGTATACTATTTGATAAGCAGGGGAAATATGGAGAAATATATGATTGTGTGGACTTTTACAAACAACCTGCATTCGATCATCCTCTATTGAAGAATCACAATTTTCATCCCGAGGTACATCTATACTCTAGTTTCAAGTTCATACAATCTAATTTTTATAATCAAATTTTGAAACAAATTTAAGAAACAATCTCTCTACCTCTCGAGCTAGGTGTAAGGTTTGTGTACATTTAACCCTCTTCAGACTTCACTTGTGGAATTTCACTGAATATGTTGTTGTTGGATACAGATGAAACCTATCTTGCCCAATTTACATGGAGATGACACTTCATCACACATTAACAAACCTTTTAACATTGGGTTAAAAGGCGGAGGTTGTCCTACCGGAACAGTTCCTATCAGAAGAATTACTAAAGACGATCTAATACGACAAACACTCTCATCACAAATTAGAGGCGCGGATGAATCCCCTGATGGTGATGTAAGTTCAGTGCAAAAATTTCTACAATTTTTTTCGAATTTCAAAATTCAAACACTTTTTCCATATTTTTCTTCACAATAGATATGATTATTATTTCTGTGCAGGGTATAGAATCCAGTGTTTTAGATCGAACCAACTCAAGTACACCTTTTAAAGGAGGACGCAAGGTTTATATGCTTTTATTATTCCATATTCTAGCTACGAAACACTAATATTTTTGATATTCTAACACATTATACCCGTCCACCCCTTAAAAATAGCCAACAAATGTATAATATATGTATATACATGTGTAGCAATGTATAATTAGTTTAATAATTTATGTATATCAACTAACTAGAGGCTTAAAAAATGTTGTGTTTTTGCTTTATTTCAGTTTGCAACAGTGCAAATCCCAGACAACTCAACAAACAAAATAACAGGAGCAGGAGCAATTATTAGCTTACATAATCCTCAAAATCTTAGTGGACATCAATTTAGTGCTGGTCGTATTAAGGTTCAAAATGGGATCGAAAGCATACAAGTCGGTTGGATAGTAAGTTTTAATTACAACTCGAGTAATTATATGTGTGAGTGTATCTACTGACTCTAAATCCTGCATCGGACTATATATGCTAATCAAAGTTACCTAATAAATTTATGTTAGGTGAATCCATATGTCTATGGAGACACTCATACACGATTATACACGTATTTAAAGGTAATTTTCTTTAACTTCTTTCGTATTAAAACTAATTATGATATGATTTGCTTGAAAGTCGATGTATTAATTAATATTATTTTTTTATGATTGCAGACAGAAAAATTAGCTTGTTTTAATACTCGATGTCCTGGATTTATTCATATAAATACTGCAATACCTTTAGATGGAGATCTTCCTGGCTCTACTTATGGTGGACCTATTTATGATGTACCAATGTACATTGCTCTTGTAAGTGTGCATCTTCCCCTATTTTTTAAAGTTTTCCACTCAGTATCTGTTATCCGTTTTGGGGTCTTAACTAATTTGGATCTACGTTACGTAGAACTCATTAAAAAGAGAAACACTCTTTACCAAAATTCCTTCCACAATTTTTGTCTAGTCTCTTTTTGGGGATAATTGCTTTGTGAATGTCGACCATTTTTAATTTCTCTTGCAACTTATAGACTTTTTAGACTATTGCATATAATTTTTTTTGAGCAAACTGTAAATTTTATGAGAAAACGTTAGACTAGTATCTGAAGTTTTGTAGACATACGCTACACAACAATATAATGTTTTGTGAATCCTAAGAGCTATATTTGCACAACTTTCAAAGACAGACAAAATCTAAATTAAGGCATAGCAAGGACATTTGTGTAAATCTTCCTTCTTCTGTTTTTTCATATTCTGAGCTCGAATTCAAAATACTCTAATTAAAGGTGAAATGATCGTATTCATCATAAAATATTTTATAATCCAATGATAATCTAAAAATAATAATTAATATATATATATAT
>NW_006239206.1:716686-722486 GCF_000226075.1 Solanum tuberosum | reverse complement strand
TGTTTCTCCTTTATTATATATATATATATTTGTGTACTTTGAAATGTTTTAGCATGTTACTTATCATTTATTCTATATTACTACTGAATGTTTATTATATAGAATAACATGTAATTATTTTGTAAGCGATCTGACTATATAAATAATGCATACTATCAATCCTTAAACTTAACCTTTTTTTGTTATTTGTCTGACTTTTTTTTTTCTTTTACCATTTATAGGACATGTCAAATGGAAATTGGTGGTTTAAATTTGGACCAAACTATACATCAGTTGGATTTTGGCCATCAAAAATATTTACAAAGTTAAATGAATTTGCAACAAGTGTTGAATATGGAGGAATCGTATATAGTCCACCAGGTGTATCAGAACCTTCTATGGGCGGTGGCTATTTTCCAGTTGGAGACTTGAAAAAAGATGGATATTGTAAGAATAGTACGTACTTAACAGATAAAAATGAAACAAAATCTTTAGATGATATTGAAGTGAAATTATATGCAAATAGTCCAAATTTGTATAGAGTTGCTGATTATCCAAACTCTGGGGTTGAATCTGGTAATTTAGTCCTATATGGAGGACCAGGTGAACATAAATAAAAGAAACATAGAAATATGTGATTAATTGATCAGTGTCTTAAGATATTTCGATATTTTGTTTATAAACTATTGTTTGTTCATTTGGTATAAGAGTTGGAGATTTTCTTTTTAATGTTTTTTTACAAATTATGGGTTTTTCATGTTTATAAAAAAAAATGAATTTAAGAAATGTATATTGCATGTCTAAACAAATTTTAACTTCAAATCCTGATTTCAAATATAATCACTTATTATAATGCATTAAATAAAATATCACAAGGTCAAATTTTATGGACTTGTATTAAAACGAGCCTATCCTATTTTGATTAGTATAAAATCCCTTATTAGTTGTGGAGTTTTTAGTTAATCTTGTGTTCAAGTCTTAATAAATTAGGTAATTAATGTGACATAACTTTGTTGTTTTCTTTATTAACTTGTTGATAATCAATGGTATATTTGCTTGAAATGAGTTGTAACAATTAAAGAAAAATTAATCAACTACAATATTGGATACATAGGAAAATGTCATTGCATCTAAGTGCCATGCCATCATACAATTTTTGGTTGCAATTTCTCTATTTTTGAACCAATTTGAAGTTGAAGCAGAAGATTTAGAGTTAGAGAAGCAACTAAAGCTTCTTAATAAGCCAGCAATCAAGACGATTAAGGTACAATCTCTATTGTTCTTATGAAGATTATAAAGAAAATAACATCTTTCGTCTGACGTACGTGATGAAAAAGTAAAAAGACCTCATTATATTGCAACAATCGGATGGTTATGGAGATTCGAACTCGTGACACTATGATTAGAATTGTAACGTTAGCTATTGAGATGTACATAAGGAACAATCACATAAAAAATATTAGATGTAATTTTGCACTACATCTATGTTTATTATATTAAGATTGGGCAATAATTGCTATTATTTGTTGTTAAGTAGGGAAAATATGGAGAAATATATGATTGTGTGGATTTTTACAAACAACCTGCATTCGATCATTCTTTACTGAAAAATCACGATTTTCATCCAGAGGTATATATCTATACACTAGTTTCAAGTTCGTATAATCCGATTTTTGTAATCAAATTTTGAAGAAAAAAAAATTGTTGTACATATATAGAAACTCATAAAACTAATCTTTTTGGATGCAGATGAAACCTACCTTGCCCAATTTACAAAAAGATGGCATTTCTTCAAACACTAATAGACCTTTTAACATAGGGTTAAAAGGCGGAGATTGTCCTACTGGAACAGTTCCTATTAGAAGAATTACTAAAGACGATCTAATACAACAAAAACTTTTATCACAAATTAGAGGTGCAGATGATTCTCCTGATGGTGATGTGAGTTTGTTGCAAGATTTTCTACAAGTTTTTAAAATTTCAAAAATTCAAGCTTCTCTTTTTATATTCTTATTCACAATATATATGGTTATTATTTCTATGTAGGGTATAGAGTTCAATGCTTCAAATGTAACCAAATCTCATACAAAATTTGGAGGAGGCTACAAGGTTTGTATGTTTTTATCATCCATATTCTATTACTATATATATACGATATACATATGCAAAAAATAATATTTAAAAATATACATATAATAAGATCACACTTATTCTGATCGTTATGATTTTGCTTAATTCAGTTTGCAGTAGTGAAAATCCCAAATAATCCAAGTAATCAAATGGCAGGAGCAGGAGCAATTTTAAGCTTGCATAATCCTCAAAATCTTAGTGGACATCAACATAGTGGAGGTCGTATTAAGGTTCAAAATGAAATCGACCGTATACAAGTTGGTTGGACAGTAAGTTTTGTAATACTAATTAGTTCGTATTAGTATCTTTAACTCAGGTTATATATAAATCGCGACTGTATATCTACTAACTCTAAATTCTATATTAGGTGAATCCACCTATCTATGTAGACATTTATACACATATTTTAAGGTGCTTCTTTCGTATTAAAACTAATTATGTTATGATTTACTTGAAAATTGATGTATTAATTAATATTCGATTATTTTTTTCTTACGATGACAGGCTGGAAAATTAGCTTGTTATAATACTCGATGTCCTGGATGTATACATATAAATACTGCAATACCTTTAGATGGGGAACTTCCTGGCTCAACTTATGGTGGACCTATTTATGATTTACCAATGTACATTGCTCGTGTAAGTGTGCATCTTCATATACTTTTAACATATTTTTTTTCGATTTTTCACCTGGTGTCTTATACTTTGTGATTTGAGTAGTTTGGATTCACGTCTTATAAGGTCGATTAAAGAACGAAACGCTCTTTAGGCATGATTTTGCTTATAAGTTACGGGTTCATGTGAATCTGTGACGTCCCAGCTTAAGATAAAAAAGTCGTCCCACGTCAGCAAAAACACAGAAGAAATGTTGGATATATAAGTAAGCAGATTTTATCAACTAGTGATGCATTTCAAAGTTGTGCGGGTCTAGATCCAGAGAGGACGATATCATTAGAGGGCTGGGCCGTTACTGAATCATTAGCTTTTGTTCAAATTGTATATATATTTTTAAAAATCGACTAAATATCTATAAATATTTGATTGTATGTCCAATTCTTTTGTATGATATGAACTTACGTGATCGTATTAGGAACTCACAAACTTCAAATTCTATATCGAGCACTAATGAAACTTAACTTTTTTTTTCTTCTTTTCGGTTATAATATAGGACATGTCAAATGGAAATTGGTGGTTTAAAATGGGACCAAACTATACATTAGTTGGATTTTGGCCATCAAAGATATTTACAAAGTTAAATGGATTTGCAACAAGTGCTGAATTTGGAGGAGTTGCGTATAGTCCACCAGGTGTACCAGAACCTTCTATGGGCAGTGGCTATTTTCCAGTTGGAGATATGAAAAAAGATGGATATTGTAGAAAAAGTACCTACGTAACTAATAAAAATGAAACTAAATCTTTAGATGATATTGAAGTGAAATTATTTGCAAATAGTCCAAATTTGTATAGGGTTATTGATTATCCAAATTCTGGGGATAATTCTGGTAATTTAGTGTTATATGGAGGACCAGGTGAACATATATAACATATGCAATTATTTTTGGGATTATAATTTAAGTCATACTTGCTTCGCCATATGTAAAAATTTATAAATTTATCTACTTTGAAATAATTTTAGATATATAGTGTCTAAAGTTACGTATGATTGAACTTCAGTCATTTTATCGTGAACATACTCAGGAGGGAAGGAGATTGATGTTTCTTCGAGATATATGAGGATCAACAATTAAACATTGTGTTATTGCTAAAATGGAAATGGTTTTTAAAGACAATTTCAGATTATGAACATATAAAATTTAAAAAGGCACCTAATTTTTCAAAGTAAAAAATTAATTCATTTACAGAAATTAATTATTAACCTTCTGTATCATAGAACAGATCATGACCACAAAAATGATACTCCATCCGTTCCTTTTTAGTTGTCATGTTGAGCTTTTTGAAAGTCAATTTAACTAACTTTCAAAGCTAAATTAGATTACATATTCATTCGATATTTTAAAATAAAATTTTAGATATTCAAAAACTATATGGAAAGTACTATAAATTGCAACTTTTTTTATATCAATATGATGAAGAAAAATATCTTAAAATGTTTGTCAAATTCATATTGTTTGACTCTAAAAATTGAAACTATGACAACTAAAAAACCGGAAGGAGTAGCATCATATTCTCACAATTAATGGAATCCTTCAAGAAAAATCTCCTTTATAAGAAATCCAAAATAATAATATAGAAAATTAATTGTAACATTTGACTTTGACTTTTACACTATTCAAATAAATACTCTCTCATCTTCTACTAGTACAATAAATATATATATATGTTGTATTTCACATGTATTTTCATTTTGCGTCAAATTTCAACACCATCATGTCAAATCAGGTAACTTTTCATAAATTCATTTTCTTAAGCTTTTTGAAATCTAAAATCGTTCAATATTATCATACGTTATACTTATGGTTTATTCATATTTTTGATAATAGCAAATCGTTTCGTGTTTAACCTTTGCCATTATATTGAGGACTGCTTCACCATGAAATGGGTCTACATGTGCCCATTTTTTTCGAGAAATAAAATACAAATTTACCCTTTACCTTTTGACTATAGTATAAAATTATCCTTGAGTTGAAACTCCGTTAGGGGGTTAAGGGCAAACAAGACTTTTTCCTAACGACAGAGAATTTATATTATAAATAAATTAGACCAAAAATTTAACATAAGGCAAAAAAAAATAAACATAATGTTGCTAAATTATTTCTCAAAATGTAGATATTACAAATTGTTGTTGCAATTTCACTGTTGTTGAGCTATGCTAAAATTGAAGCAAGACAAAGCCTATCTGAGGTTGAAGATTTAGAATTGGAGAGGCAATTAAAGCTTATAAATAAGCCAGCTATCAAGACTATAAAGGTGATATATATCATAATATTTGAAGCATATCAAAATTATTATTGTTTTTTAAAAAAAGGAAAAAAATAAATTCAATTTTTTTGGTTGATTGTAGACCAATGATGGAGATGTATACGATTGCGTAGATTTTTATAAGCAACCTGCTTTTGATCATCCACTATTACAGAATCATGATTTTCATCCAGAGGTATGTTTGTAGTATATACTTCTATATTCAATTTTAGTAATTTTTATGACAAAAATATGTGTATTTTAATTTGATGCAGATGAAACCTACTTTATCCAAATCAAGAATAGATGCAAAGGCTTCGATCTTTGAAAGACCTTCAAAGATTGGGTTGGAAGGCGATGGATGTCCTAGTGGAACTGTTCCTATTAAAAGAGTTACGAAAGAGGATCTCATTCGACACCAACATATGCAAGGCATGGACAAAAGTCATCGTAATGGTCATGTAAGTCGAAAGGACAAAGAAATACAAAGAGAGAGTAATTTCTTCTAATCGAATACTATTTACATGATTATTTTTATGACGTTATGGGGAATTTTTATCGAAATTAATCATACAAATATGTAACATTTTTACATCGTCAATACATAAAAAATGATTTATTTTTAATATAATACCTCCCCCTTCAATTTTTTTCTAGTTTTGAATCTCTAACATAATAATGTGTACTTGTACTTCATGCAGGGAAACAACATAACCAATTCTAAGGCATCAATTTCCCTAGATGATGTAAATCCTTACCAGGTGTGTATTGA
>NW_006239206.1:696783-716265 GCF_000226075.1 Solanum tuberosum | reverse complement strand
TTTCCCCTTTTTTTTTTTCCCCCCCCCCCCCCTCCCCTTTTTTTTTGTTTATTCAGTGCACACCTAAACTTTATGTTCGCATAATTTACCCCGAACATGGAAATTTGATAACCTCGTCAAGTTCAATTAGGGTAATTAGATCAAAGTAAAGTTCAGATATGCACTGAATAAAAATCGTCAAGTGTCCACTTTGAATCATTTGCATATAAATTGTCTTATTTTGGGATTATTATTTTTTATTGATTTTAGTATGCAGAAACACAAATTCCAAGTTCTGATAGAAATATAATACTTGGAGGTGGCATGATTACTACTATACATGCACCAATTAATGTTCAAAAAGATCAGTTTAGTGGAGCTCGTGTTAGGCTTGAAGCTGGACTAAGTGATGCCATTGAAGTTGGCTGGATTGTAAGCTCACTTCTACTTCTTATTAGAAAACGCATTTAAATTTTATACACTGACAATATTTGAAAAGAATAGATATATCATCGACGATTATATGTTGTTACAACTCATCTGATAAACCTGATGGTGTACTAGAAATTTGTATAATATCGAAAAAATCACTAATTTTTGTTGGACTTTCTATCGAAATTTGGTTCATTTATAGGACAATATTCTCCGTTTTATTTATAAGTTAATTAATATATATACTACTAATTTATATTATTTTTCAAACTTAATGAAGGTGCATCCTACTCTAAATGGTGACAATAAGCCAAGACTTTATGCAAAATTTGAGGTAATTATGAACAAAATTTAATTTCTATGATCAAAATTTAATGTTTACTAATTATAATTAAATGTTTTTTTCTTTTTGTTTTGGTTATGTATTATTATAGGCTGGAAGCGCAGGTTGTTTTAATACATTATGTTCTGGCTTTGTCCTAGTAGACACAGATATACCTTTAGGAATGCCACTTGTACCTTCAAGAATTGGTGGACCTGTGAGTTCACAACTAATGTATCTTGAACAGGTAATTCATATTTATGTGTTCTGCTACGTTTTGAAATCAAAGTGCTTCGATGTTTCAAAGTATAGCAAAATTTTGCTATTTTTTTAAAAAAAATTGACACTGATAACGCTATTTACAAAATTTTCTCATTATCTTACTATATATATTTTTTGTCAATAAATGTATTTTATGAATGATTTGCACTATTGATTTGTGTGCGGGTTTATGTGTTCTGCTACATTTTGAAATCAAAGTGTTTCTACATTTCAAAATATAGCAAAATCTCATGATTTTTGCAAAATTTGACGTTAGTAATGCTATTTACGAAATTTTCTCATTATCTTACTACATTTATTTGTTGTCAATAAATGTATTTTATGATCAATTTGCACTATTGGTTTGTGTGTACAGGTTTATGTGTTCTGCTACATTTTGAAATCAAAGTGCTTCTACGTTTCAAAATATAGCAAAATTTCACTATTTTTTTTACAAAAATTGACGCTAATAATGTTATTTACGAAATTTTCTCATTATCTTACTACATTTATTTGTTGTCAATATATAAATGTATTTTATGATATCGATTTACACTATTGGTCTGTGTGCGTGTTTATGTGTTCTGCTACATTTTGAAATAATCAAAATGCTTCTACGTTTCAAAATATAGCAAAATCTCACTATTTTCTGCAAAACTTGACATTGATAACGTTATTTACGAAATTTTATCATTATCTTACTATATTTATTTGTTATCAATATTGACTATAGGATACAACAAGTGGAAATTGGTGGGTTATGCTAGGAGAGGACTACAAACAAGTGGGATTTTGGCCTAAAAGTATTTTTACAACATTACAAGCTCATGCATTAAGTGCTCAATATGGAGGTATAACATATAGTCCACAAGGATTACCTTTCCCTCCAATGGGTAGTGGACTTTTTCCAAATAAAAATTTACTAGAAAATGCATATTTTAGAAAGTGCACTTTTATGTATGTTGTGGATGATAAAGTTGTAACATACTCTTTAGATCATATTGGCACAAATCAATTTGAGAGTAGCACAAATTTATATAAAGTTCAAGATTTTATAGATCAAGGAGATGTACTTGGTCATTTGATTGTTTATGGAGGACCTGGTGATAAACATTGATGTAATTTTCAGTGTTTAATGTTGACAATATGAATTAAAAATGCTGGTCTGTTTGTTTACTTTTACTTGTCATATTTGTATTTGGCATATATATTAAGAAAATAATGACATGATTATTTTACTATCATACTGTTTCTATTGATTGATGTATAATATTGATGTTAAGGGTAAACAATATAGAAAAACAATTGTCTTTTCTTTGAATATGTTAAAAATGACCATAAGTAAAAATGAAAAAAAAAATTGAAATAGTGGACAAGTAAAAATGAGCAGAAGGATCGAATATATTCAAATTATTTTGTATTAATTTCCATACTTTCTTTTTTAAAATCTCCACACTTGAAGTTTCAAGGGAACATTGTAGGATATTTTCTTGACATTAATTGGGTTGTAGTTCTTGTATAGGACGAACCCAAGTGTTAAATAGTGATGTTTAATGGTGTGTAGGGAGTAATCGTCTAGTCGTTGTAGGTATGAGCGTGTCAAAATCCGATGAATAAAAAGAAAATAGACAATTCTTAAAGTCGTAACTCGCACCATAAAAAAAAATCAAGAAAATCTCTACCATCAAGACTTCTGAATTATTGGAAGTTTATTATTTCAATGAATTTAAGTTTCATGGGAACTTTGCAGTTTGCAGGAGATTTTCTTTACCTTAATTTTGTGGAATAATTAAAAGTTTATTATATTTCAATGAATTTATGTACCCTCTAGAAACCATATCATTTAATAAGTTGATTATGGACAAGGACCCAGAGGACCCAAAACCAATGGCCTACGTCATGTTAGAAACAAAAGTCCTCTTGAATTAATTTTTTATACTTAAATGTTTTGAAAATTATGAGAAAAAACATTCAGTTTAATCATTTTGAATTTGAAATCGTAATGATCCGATTAATCAAATAATTAGTTTAATCATTCCTGTTGTATTTAGGATACTAAAAAGATAATACTTTTACTTGTTTTTATATTTGTTTTCTTAATATTAAATTAATTTTTAATAAATATAAATGAACAATTAAAAGTGAACGACAGAAATCTAGGACTGCATGAACATGAGACAATTGCTGGGTTTGCACTTGCACCACATGCCTATAAGGATGGGCTCCTGAAAAAACTTTCATTAAAGTCCAACCAACCAATTAATATTAACACTGTTTAATTATTTTTATTTAAATAAAAGATACTACTCACCAAAATTAATGAATGGGTAAATAAATGCCTACACAACCCACCAAATTTTTGTCAGCTCTTCATAACCTCTAAGCAACATCTTTATTCACATTTCACTCTGCTAAAATCTATATTCATTTAATGACTATTTTGCCCTTTCAAACCTTCTTTTAGTATTAAATAAAATAAATATAAATTTTTGATGGACGATTTTGTCAGAAATATGAGATATTTGATGAAAATAATTGTCGAAAATGTTCTTGATAATTTAATATTCAATGAAATCCATCACAAATTTTCGTCAAAATTTTACATTTTTTATTAATATGATATCAATCAAAGCACATTATTTTTTATTATCGGTCCCTTAATCGACTATACCTTTCACAAAGGTAGAGTTCTTTAAGTTTTTCTCATAATCGAGTCAGTTGACTTTGAATATCAAATGCTTAAACGAAACAAAACAAAAAAACTTCTCATAAACTATTTGAGAATTGAAAAGTTGGAAATATTATGAGGGTATCTATGTCATTTTATACAAGACAATATTAGTTTTTTCTGGTTCTTATCTGCACCACAAGTTCTTTAAATTAAAACACATATTAATATAAAGACTTGTCACCATTCAACAAAAGTTCTAAAAAAACTCAAAATTAGATCAACCTACTTATTTCCCTCTCTGTCCATATATTCCCTAATATTTCTTCATCATATAATCATCATGAAAATTCAATATCCTTCTTTTCAATTTCTGCTAATATTGGTAATTATACTCTTCGTTAGTCAATTATCAAGTTGTAGAAAAATTCAAGAAATTACTCCAACAAGCATAGAGCAAAGATTGAATTCAACAATTTCATGGCATAACTCTGCACCATCTCCAAAAAAATCAAGAAATGAAGATATAGACAAGAGTTATAGAGTATCTCATCGAACCGTTCCCGGAGGACCAAATCCACTTCACAATTAATCATCATGTTCTGGTCAGCTTACGTTCACTTCCTGTACTGATAGCTCTGTTCATCAAGATTTAGCATGTAAGAAGGAAATTATTAAACTTTTTTTGTCTCTATTGGAATTTGAGCGCTGATCTTTTAAGGTGTTCATCGACTTTATTGATGGTTAGGTCAAACTCTTAGGTGGCCTTTTGTGATCAATTGGTGTTGACCTATTCATGTTTCACCAAATTCCTAAGTTCTTTTTGTAGCTAAGTTTGATGTTATACATTTTTTTCTTCATAATCATTGTATTGTACATGGAAATCAAAGATGTATACTAGGAAAGTCATGATATAGTACTTCAAATTGATTGAATTACATTTTCTTCTCCATCTTCTTTCTCTTGTTTTTTAAGTTTTTAATTGCATACAAAACGTAAAAACTGATGTAACTGGTAAAGTTATTGTCATGTAATCAGAAGGTCCCACATTTGAGCTTTGAAAACAACCTCTTACAAATATGTAGACGATAAGATTGTTTACAATAAACTCTTATGCTCTGGCTTCACAAATATCGTACATAGCGAGAACTTAGCACACCGACCGTCCTACAAATAGTAATAGTTGAAGAGCTACCTCATTGCTCATTAAATTTCAACATTTAAATTATGCAAACAAAGTATAGTGAGATAAAAGTGTGAAAACATACCAAAAATTAAACCAGTTTTTGAATAGAACTACCAACCAATCAATACTTAGATCAGCCACCGACTTAATAAGTGTTTAGTAAAAAAAGAAGATTAAAAAAATGTGAAATAATTTTTTTTAGTACGAAAATTGCAAGTGATGTAAAAAAAAGTCAACTCATAGACAATTAAGTAGGTAGGCCGTGGACAAATTAAGTAGCAAATTATTGTTTATTAGTCTCTATTCAAAGCATAGTGCTTAATTTAATAATGTTAAAGTAGTACAAACCATTTATAATGGTGGGCAAAACCAGCTAATCTTCTCATGGATATAAAGACTAAAGAGTACTTATAATTTATAAAGTAATATAATCCACATTATATTAAATTATATATATTATATAAAGAAGAGAAGGAAAAAAAAACCTCAGCGTAAAAGATCGTAAATAAGTATCGCGTGATTTAATATTTTGATGTCCTAAGCGTAAAAGGACCATATCAATCCATGTTTTAGCAATCAATAAAATAAGTAAAATCATGAAAAGTTGAGTTTGGATTTAAAGAGAGAAAAAAAGATGTATAGACAAAATAGCTGAGGGCATATAAATTGACTGAATACGACCATTATAAAATTGTAAAAGGGTTGTATATATATATAATTTGTTTTTTCTTATATGTAATTCCTTTGGACGGTAAAAAATTTATAATATTAAAATGTATTTTGAAAGTGACTCTGATTACATATGACAAGGTTATTTAGATCTATAGTAGTGAAAATTTATAGATATTAATATAATAGTTGAGTTGTACATAAATTAATTCGGATATTACTATTATTAAAGAAAAAAAAGAACATTATTAGTGCATGGTTACATGAGTTGTTAATCCCCCTCCCTATAGGCTATATATATATTATTCATTTGGGCATAGTAAAAAACAACTCTTTTTGGAAGTATTTGGTGTCGACTTCAATAATATGACAATTAATTAATTGTGATGTGAAGTGATTAGTACGTAGTTTAATATGTATTTTGAAGCAACAATAAGTGACTTCAATGAGTATTTAGTCTTCCATGAGAAACACACAAATTAATAATACCATATGATCATCATGCATGCGTCTACAAAAGGACTTCTTCGACCCTATCAAATTAAACTAATCGGTTATAACAAGTTATTATTCCTATTGAGCCTTAGGGTGTGTGTTCTAGAAAATATTTTTAAAAAAATGTTTTTTTAATTTTTTTCTATATTCTGTTGGTCAAAATATTAAAGAAAAACAAGTTTCTTGAAAGCGAGAAAACTGACATAAGTAATTAAAGAAACCAACTAACCAAGTTTCATAAGTGAGATTTCAAATTCATCGTCTCATTTCCACATATCCAATGCTTCCCACCCTCAACGTAACCCTTGACGACCATCCCATCCCCTCAAACTCTCATTCTAAGTTATAAATGCTCTTAAAATAAATTAAAAAAATCACTTACTTATCAAATACTAGCAAATAAATAATTATAAAAAACTAACTTATTTTTAAAAAATATGTTTTTTTGTGAAAAAAACATTTACTTTCTACCAAAGGCACACCTTTAGTCATGATATAATTTGGCAAGGAAGAATTGTAGAATATGAGACTATAGTATCTCATTTTGCTTCCCCACAAGATGTTCAAGCTAAGCAAGAAACTGAAGTTTAAAGTATACTATAATTAATTAAAGTTCAAATATTATTGTTGACTTTATTCACAATACACTTCTTCAAAGATAGACCTAACACGTAAGCTACTAAAAGTCATGTTTGCTGATTAGATAAAATGGAAGTTGGAGACACCTCTTTAAGGTTCGAGAGGTCTTGTGTTCGAGTATCCTTAGTATGAAGTAGTCACCTTTGTGAGATAACATTTTACCCTTAAATATTGGACTTTCTTATGCAAATTTAAATTTAGTTGGATTTCAATGTAGATATCGAATATTGAATGAAAAATCAAAGAAAATAATTCAAGTTGCTAAAAAAAATGGAAGCATGAAGATTATATTTGACTTTTCTCGTATCGGATCTGTTTATATCAAATCCAATAATTTAATTTTAATATTCAAAAGTTGAATTAAGAATATATATATCATATATAATAACTTTAGTAAGTCATGATAGACATATGTATGAAAGACATATCTTGCATTCATTTTAGTACAAACACTGAATATGACACAATTGAAAGATGCAAACAAGTTTAATTAATACAAGTAGTATAGATCTCACTTTGTGGAATTTCACTTAATATATTGTTTTTATAAGTAAATTGATTGTCGAAAAAAGATAAATACAATACAATATAAATATAATGAAAAAGAAGAGAAAAGACATAAAGTCACCATTGAAGTTGTCCCGAATTTTCAAAAAGACACCTTAACTTTGTGGGTGTCCTATTACCCCACGAAACCATCTAAATCCTCAATAGATATACCATTTTGATTAATTTTAACACTACTCATATTGTCACGAAATATGGGCGCGTGAAGGGCTCTTGATACAGCTTCAGACCAACGTAAAATTGCCATGTGGCACTCTCAATTTGACTTATTTTGAAAACCCCCCATAAAAATTCATGTATTAATTTTTTTACCTTTATTAAGAAAAGACATAAAGTCACCACTGAAGTTGCTCTGAATTTTCAAAAAGACACCTTAACTTTGTGGGTGTCCTATTACCCCACGAAACCATCTAAATCCTCAATAGATATACCATTTTGATTAATTTTAACACTACTCATATTGTCACGAAATATGGGCGCGTGAAGGGCTCTTGATACAGCTTCAGACCAACGTAAAATTGCCATGTGGCACTCTCAATTTGACTTATTTTGAAAACCCCCCATAAAAATTCATGTATTAATTTTTTTACCTTTATTAGGAATAATTTTTATTTTTTCAAATCTTTTTTCTCATCTTCCCTATCATCACTAGCTTATCCATATTTCTTGGGGGCATCCATGTCTTTCTTCATTTTTTTTTCCTTTTTTTCTTTTTTCTTTTACATTTTATGGTCATTGTTTTTTTTAAAAAAAAAAACTAATGTTGTTGTGTTCATTCTTATTTTTATTTTTATTTTTTAATAACAAATCAGTTTAGTAATTTTTTCCTCTTAAAAATCAAGATTGGGATTTTGGAGCAATGAAACTATGGAAAACTTTATTTGAGAGTAAGGAGTTGGAGAAGGTGGTGATTTAAATTTCAGTTTTTGACTTGGTGATATTTTGAGTATTTGGATTTTGATTATTTGGCGGTGTTTATTTTCATAAATAAATTAAATTGGTGGTAGTTTAACAAATAATTGGTAGTATTACTGTGAAATCAGTCCCGCCACAGCGGGATTGATGATTGTTGCAGCAATGATGAAGGAATGGCTACTTGAAGAACACAAGTTGAGGCGAAGAAGAAAGAGAAAAAGAAAAAAAAAAAAGCAAAGAAATCAAATAAAAATAATTAAAAATTACTTTTAACACGTGTCAAGTGGCTATTAATGCGTGACTTACAAATATTTTTGTATAAGTGGTATTGGGTGAAAAATGGGGTATACATGCTATTTTGAAGTTGTTCAATTGGGTAATAGGACACTCGCAAATTTAAAGTGTTTTTTTGAAAATTCGAGACAACTTTAATAGTTACTTTATGTCTTTTCTCTGAAAAAGAATAAACAAGTAGCACCAGTAGTCTAGTGGTAGAATAGTACCCTGCCACGGTACAGACCCGGGTTCGATTCCCGGCTGGTGCACAAGAGCAATGACGTTTCCTTGCACAAATTGTGAACGATTGGGTCGTCACATAAATCTGATATAAGATGAGATAATGTGTATCTGAGCTCTAATTTTTTGCTCCTTTTTATCTTGGTGAATTTTTTATTAATACCTATACAAATTTTGGACCAAAGTATTGAATTCTGATAAATCTGTAACTTTCACTTCTTCTTTTTTCACGACAACAATAATAACCACCTCAGTTCCAAAAGAATAGTGAGATGAAGTTGTTCAGAGAAATGTATCTAGAGGGGGTGCCGTGGGTTCACGTGAACCCATGCTCCCCTCTCTAGATCATATATAGTAGTGTTATATATTTTAAAAAATATTTAAATATAGATGTGTGAACTCATGTTCAAAGTATCATATAATAATGCGATGATGATTGGGTGCACTTTTCTAAGTGAGAGATAGAAATTTAAATCTTATATTTATCTTGTTTCTTTGAGTAACACTTTTTCAAGTGGTTATCAATTACACTTTTGTCGTTTCAACTAATTTTTCTTTTGTTTTTTTCTTTCAAAATTTTCAAGTTGTTACATTGAGAATTCCTAAAAAATTTAGCATTGTAAATTTTTAATATAATTAAATCAAATGTGTATATTAAAATTTAAAACTAGTAGTATTATATATTTTGGACCTATAATTTTTAAACTTTAATGGTTCATATTACAAACTAAAAGTCAAATCGATCAAATTTATATTTAAGATACATTTTTTCGTAATCGTGCACCCATCTAGTCGAAATCCTGGATACGCCTCTGATTAGTTGTTTTACCAAAAAAGTAAGGATCGATAAAAAAATATATTGTGTTATTCTCAAATTTGAAAATAACAATGTACATTTGAATCATCTGATTGTCCATTTTTCAGTTTTTATCACAATTTTTTAGATTATGTTGTTCAAACTTTTCAAAAAATGTCAGACAAATACATATCGAATCCTTCAAAAGTATTATATTTTTAAAGAACTCAACACGAATGTAATAATAATTTTTTGTTGAATTTGATTATTCAAGCAATACAACTTTTAAGTTCATCATAATAACTATTATAGATAAAATAACTTACTCAAGATCAACATGAGAATGAAGACTTAGAAGATTATCAGTTGTAGCCTATATATGTCCTCTCAAAGATGAATAAAAAAGAGGAAATGCAACATAAGAGAAAATATATATAATAGTACTTAACAAGTTTCAAATTGACTACTTGTTACGAGCGAGACACCTTTGTGAGTTGTTAGCACCTTCATCGTAGGAAGAATTTTGCGCGAATAATTCAATCTTCACTAAGATAATTGAATCTCTATTACGATTTTTTATAACCTTTATGATTTGCGATACTCATCCCTTGTGCAATTATTTGAGAAATAGTTTTCCCCCTCCGTGGTCGATATTAATTGTGCTTCCCTCTCTGATTAATTTGTGCAATTATTAATGGTTCATTCCCTTTGTAGTTAGACGAAGACGTACTTTTCTTTGGATACATAACAATATGTTATATGTAGTAACATTCTATAAAAAAAATTAAAAAATTGTCATTTCTATTTATTTTTTTTGGCAAGAAGCCATGGTTATTCTTGATATATGGTTTAATTTCAAAGAGGGAAATTGATAAATTGAATGTGAATCTTCGATATTTAACTTTGGGATCATCTTATTTATAGAATGTTGGTGGATTTTTTCAATTTTAAATAACAAAGTTGATGGATAATACTTTAAATGGAAATGTTGTATATAAATAACTTGATTCACATATTGTTAATACTATATAGTATTCATTGTACCGTCTATTATGCATACCATAATATATAAATTGACGTATAACTTAATACAAATATTTTAAAATATCGCACACCAAATACTGCATTAATTATATGACCATTATTTTTTTCCTTCTATGGCCATTAAATGATGCATTATCTTATGCACAACTATAATGATTGGAGTTTGATTCTTAATTCATGAAATTATGACTTCGAGCATCGTTTTAAAAAAAATTGAGAACCAATATGTATTTGAAAAATCATAAAAAAAAAGTAAATTAATTTAATTATTTACAAACTACCTTCCAAGGAAATAAAGTTTAATTCTTTGAATAATAACAATATTTTCAAATGGGAGTAAAGACTTTTCTTATTTGAAGTATTATCTAAACATATATTTTTTTTCTTGTTTAACAAACACACCACAAAAAATTAGACAAACTATATGTGACAAATCATAATTTCAAAGTTGGTAAGAAAATACAGTCAACCAAATTTAATTTGCAACAACTATGGACAGTCTATGGTTATTGATATGAAATGAAAATTTCCCTATTTAGACTGTGCGCAAATGTATATCTAAATAATTTTAAATTTCCATTAATATCAATATTAGACACAAAATTTAAAATTAAAATTTGTATTGATGATTTTAAAAATAAATATATATATATATATTTTTTTTTAGTAAATTTAAAGAATATATTTTTGCCACGTGTTTCTCCACTCGTAATTTAAAGTTCAAATATTATTGTTGACTTTATTCACAATACACACTTCTTCAAAGATAGACCTAAGCTACTAAAAGTCATGTTTGCTGATTGGATAAAATGGAAGTTGGAGATACCTCTTAAGTTTCGAGAGGTCTTCTGTTCGAGTATCCTTGGTATAAAGTAGTCACCTTTGTTAGATCATCTTCGATTCAACATCAAATTTTAAATTTGGTGTTTTGAGCTCTAACTCACACTATTCATCACACCAATTCACTTTTTGAATATTTTAATATTATTTTATTATACAAACTTTTAATTAAACTATAAATTGTATGTTTTAATTAAATCTCTTGTATATTTAATTATTTTATGTAATATTTTTATAATATTAATTTTAGATATAAAATTTAGCTTTTTTATAATTCATTTTTTCCATATATGACTTTTAAAAAAAATTAAATTTATGTTAGTTCTACTATAAATTATAATTGGATATATTATTTAAAAATTATGGTACAACATAATTTTATATTAAACGATTATAAAAGGAAATAATATGAATTATATATGGTGAATGTTTTAGAAAGAATTTGTTTTATGAAATAAGAAATAATAATATAATAATGAAGAGAGAGAAAAATATTCCTTTTGGTGTAAAATTTGGTGCAGTGGGTTGGAGTTGATTACACAAAAAATAGTTCTGACACCAAATTTGGTGTTTGGAGGAGATGCCCTTAGGTAGCATTTTACCCTTAAATATTGAACTTTTCAATGCGAATTCAAATTTAGTCGAACTCCAATGTAGGTACCAAATACTGGATGAGAAATCAAAGAAAAAGGTTCAAGTTGCTAAAAAAAAATGGAAATAGAGATTAGATTTGACTTTTCTCGTATCGGGTTCTGTTGATATCAAATCAAATAATTTAATTTTAATATCCAAAATTTGAATTGTGAATATATATCATGTATAATAACTTTAGTAAGTCATGATAAACATATGTATAAATTAAAGAATGAATATGATACAATTGAAAGATGCAAACAAGTTTATTAATTAATACAAGTAGTATAGATCTCACTTTGTGAGATTTCACTCAATATATAAATATTGTTGTTGTAAGCAAGTTGATTGTCGAAAAAAGATAAATTCAATACAGTACAATATAAATATAATGAGAAAGTATAAACAAGTAGCACCAGTGGTCTAGTGGTAGAATAGTCCTTGCCACACAATACAGACCCAGGTTCGATTCCCGGCTGGTGCACAAGAGCAATGAAATTTACTTGCACAAATTGTGAACGATTGGGTCGTCACGTACATCATCTCTATAAGATGAGATAATAATGTGTACATGAGCTCTAATATTTTGCTCCTTCTTTTCTTTATCTTGGTAAAAAAATATTTTAATACCTATACAAATTTTGGACAAAAGTATTGAATTCCTGTAAATCTGTAACTTTCACTTCTTTTTTTTTCACGACAACAATATAACCACCTCAGTCCCAAAAGGATAGTGAGGTGAAGTTGTTTTACCACAAAATTAAGGATCGATAAAAAAAAAATTGTGTTACTCTCAAATTTGAAAATAACAATGTACATTTGACTCATTTGATTGTCCATTTTTCAATTTTAATTTTATCACAACTTTTAGATTATGTTGTTGAAATTTTTCAAAAAATGTTAGACAAGTACATGTCGAATCCTCCAAAAGTATTATATTTTTAAAGAATTCAATACGAATGCAACAATATTTTTTTTTTATTGAATTTGACTATTCAAACAATACAACTTTTAAGTATGTCATAATAGCCATTATACATAAAATAACTTACTCAAGATCAACATGAGAGTGAAGGCTTAGAAGATTATCAACTATAGCCTATATATGTCCTCTCAAAGACGAGCAAAAAAGAGAAATGCAACATAAGAGAATATATATATACAATTGTACTTAACAAGTTCCAAGCTGAATACTTGTGACGAGAAATACCTTTGTGAGCTGCTGGCACCCCACTATAGGAAGAATTCCGTGTGAATAATTCTATCTTCACTGAGATAATTGAATCTCTATTTTTTTTTTTATTATCTTTATGATTTACTATACTCACCCCTTGTGTAGTTATTTGAGAAATGATTCTTCCCCTCCGTGGTCGATATTAATGGTGCTTCCCTCTCTGATTAATTTGTGCAATTATTAATGGTTCATTCCCTTTGTAGTTAGACGAAGACGTACTTCTCTTTAGATACATAACAATATGTTACATGTAGTAACATTCTACAAAATAAAGAAGTGTTATCATTTCAATGGTTATTCTTCATATGGTTTAATTTCAAAGAGGGAAATAGATAAATTGAATGTGAATCTTCGATGTTTAACTTTGGGATCATCGTATTTATAGAAAGTTGGTGATTTTTTTGTTTTAATTAACAAAGTTGGTTGGTGATACTTTAAATGAGAATTTCGTATTTAAATAGCTTGATTTTCACATTATTAATATTATATAGTATTCATTGTACATTCTATTATATATAAAATAATATATAAATTGATGCATAATTTAATACAAACATTTTAAAAATATCGTGAACTAAATATATACTGCATTAACTATAGTGATTGGAGTTTTGAGTCTTAGTTCATGAAATTATGACTTCGAGCATTGTTTTAAAAAAAAAAAGAGAACCAATATGTATTTGAAAATCATAAAAAAGTCAATTATTTTTTAAAAAATTACAAATTATAAACTAACAAGGAAATAAAACTTAATTCTTCGAATCATAACATTATTTTCAAATGGGAGTAAAACTTTTCTCATTTTTGAAGTATTATCAAAACATGATCTTTTTCATCTTTCTTTTCTTATTTAACAAACATGCCACACAAAATTAGACAAATTATTTGTGACAAAACATAATTTAAAGATTGGTAAGAAAATTTAGTATGGTTATTGATATGAAATGAAAATTTCCCTATTTACACTATGTGCATATGTATATCTAAATAGTTTTAAATTTCCATTAATATCAATACTAGACACAAAAATAAAAATAAAATTTGTGTTGATGATTTTTTTATTTTTTTAGATTTATATAAAATAATTTATTTATTTATAGTAAATTTAAAGAATATATTTTTGCCACGTGTTTTTCCACTCGTAATTGCCTAACATAACCTTTCCATATTATAAGTCTTTTCACGGGAGCTTATTGACCCTCTCACACTAAGACAAAATCTGTCAGTTCAAGTGTGCCGTTTCACCTGAAATCGTCAGATTCCGGCGAGATGGCCGTCGTAGATTCGCCGGATTGGCCTCCTCCGGGATGGACAGAGGATGTCAAAGTATCAAACGGAAGAAAAATCAAGGTAGAAATTGGACTTATTGAGCTAAAATTTACTCATCATTTCTTCTACTTTGATTAATCTTTTAAGTACGTAATTAGTCGATTTTGTGGTTAAATACGAACACGTATATGTAAAAAATTAGGATATTGTTGCTGTTATTGTGTTTTTTTGGGGATATTGTGTATAAATCCAAATGGGTTTGCGGTAATTTTTTACGGGGTTATCGGAAATTCGGATATTGTTGTTTTTGTTTTTTACTATTCGTTTTTGAGCATCGGCTGATATGCTGGGACAGCTATGTAGCTCAATTTCGTTGTCATTTCTTCGAATTCGATATAAAGTTCATTCATTTTTTGAGGTAAGGTTAAGGAATTTCGATTTGAAGTTGATAATAAGACAATTCTGTAGTTAAATTCAGATGGGTTTATGGTGCTTTTAGATGGGGTTGTTCACATTTGGGATATCAGCTTTGTAATTGTTTTAGTGTGGGATCAACTTGGCAAACTACTTGCATGTAGAGTCTTGATATTACTCTTTTTTATTGAATGGTTTATCAGTTGTGTAACTTGAGTATTGTTCTGCTCTGCATTGCAAATACAGAGTTTTAAGTCATTTTTCTGCTTTCTAGCTTTTAGTGTTGCAGCTTTAGGTGGGCGAAGTGGGATTCAACTTCTTTTGTTCTTTTGTAAAACTAAGTTTATGAGGTGAATACAGCAATGGTGTCTCAGAACCCGTGTGGACATAGCTAAAACATGGAAGAAAAGGATTCATATACGCATATCAACTAGTCTGTATTAAGGCCAGAATTATTTTAGTTTGGTTAGGAAGTTATATGTCAGAGTAGAGGTGTAGCAGTAAGTGCAAGGGTTAGAGAACCTCTAGTTGTACAAAACCCCTACTTTGCCTTAAAAGTTTCCTCAGTCCTTGAACTCTTTCTCGATGAGTTTCATAAAGAACTTCTCTTTGGAATACTTCATGTAATTGTGTTCCCGTCTTGTCTTGGCTAATGTTGATGTATGCAGTGATGCTGTAACATTAGAATACAACAACAACATTCCCAGTGGAATCCCACTAGTGGGGAGTTGTAACATTAGAATCTGCACTATAAAAGGTTGTCACCTGTGGAATAGAGAATCAACCACTGTTAAATGATGCCATGTAAGAAAGCGCATAGTCTTTCTGTTTATATGGCTTGCATCACATATTGTTTTCATTTATCTTTTCAGTACTATACAAATGGGCAGACTGGGAAAAAGTTTTATTCCAAGAAGGAAGTCGCTCGGTACTTGAACACAAAAGATACTTGCGATGATGTAACTCAAGCAATGACTATTCAAGGTAAGAACTGCTCTGAGAACAATGTTAGTCATATGGATAATCAAGATGAGAGCTTCTCCAAGGACAATGTTAGTCAAATGGATAATCTAGATAAGAGTTGCTCTGAGAACAATGTTAGTGAGGTGAGTTTTGAAGGTAAAGTAACTCTTACGTTCTACATTTTTGCTTTGTGATTCTTATCTTCTAAGGTCTGTCTCATGTTATTGTCAGGCTGTTGGGAGACCAAATAATTCTCATGAATGGTTACCTCCAGGGTGGATAGTTGAATTGAAGACTCGTAAGTCTGGCTCACATGCTGGTACTCCTTACAAGGTATGAAAATGGAAATATACCGACCTCTAAATGCTTGTGGCGATGATTTGTTATAATGTGCGTCTCTTATTTTGACTTTAGTGAGACCTTCGGTTAGATCAGCATTGTGTCAATTTTGGTGTTGTATCAGCATGTCTTTTTCCATGATTCCATGCTTAAAAAAACTGATAACCGTGTTCACTCAAATTCTATGTAGATGACAAAGACTGTTGCATACAAATGATCATATGCTGGTTTTGGTCCTTCTGGTAGTTTATCTCAAACACAAAATTCCAATAGTATTTGTTAGTTGAGGTAATGATGAGCATGCAGATTCTAGGGGTTGAGTGGTGCACGGACTAGTTATATAAGGTTTATACTATAGAGAAAAAGTCCAAATTTACCCCTCTACATACAAAATAGAGGGGTAAATTTGGCATTTACTCATTTTTTTCACAATTATTTTCCTTATATAAAAAAAAGAAGAGAAAAAGTCCAAATTTACCCCTCTACCATAAAAAATATCTTTATTGTACTCTCAGTTATACTTTGGGGCAATTCATACCTGATACCTTTACCACTAACAACATGTCTTGTTTTTGCCCTTGATTTTAAGGACACTCCAGCATGGGCTGGGTGGATTCCACATGCCAAAATACTTTTGGAAAATGGTCAAATTTACTCTCTTCTTTTGACTAGGGTTAAAATTACCCTTCCTTATACTTCAGATTGGAGCTCCTCTGTTAGGGTCAAGGGAAAAAAATGAGGATTTGCTAACAACGGGGTAAATGGCCATTGGCCCCCACACATAAGAGGGTAAAATACCCTATGAGCTTCATAAAAATGCTCTCCCTTTGTCCCAATTTGTGTGACACCCTTTTTTTAAGTTAGTACCACATATCTATAATTAGAAATAACTTAACTTTAAAATTTTCTTCTTAACCTTGATGAAATGAGTTGTAACTTTACTTTAAAATTTTCCTTTTACCCTTAATGCAATGATTTATAGACATACAAGTGATATTTTTTTCACAAAAAATGTCTAAGGTTTGTTTTGTACCACAAATTTCAAAAGTCTACATATCTTTCTTGAACTTTGTGCCAAGTCAAGTGGTGCCACATAAATTGGGACAGAGGGAGTAGTATAATGTGTTTTAGCAAAATCAAATTTGGTCCTGTATGTGTATCAAAACCTCAGACCAGTTTAATCATCCGGCCAACTCCTGATTCAGTGATCTGCTGCATTTTTACAAGGTTTGATAATTAGGGAAATACTATAGAGAAAACTCAAATTGAAGAAGCTTCATGATTTAACTTCAATTATACAAATTTTGAGTTCTTTTTGTCATAGGAACTTCAACCAAGTATTCCTAAGAAACTTCTTTAGGGGCTTCTGGTAGCTTGGCTGTAGTCCGCTTTTCTGTGTAACAGTTCTTTTGCTGCAACACTAAGCAGCAGTTGTCCTAGTTTGCGACTTATCTGGAAGAAGCATAGCCTTTAGAGCAGGAGTGATGCTACTTTTGCCGATAAAATGCTCCAATCATACCTCATCTTTAGTTTACATTCTTATTTCTTTTGCTGTTCTTTCAGGTTTACATTGATCCATCAACTGGAAGCAAATTTTATTCAAAGCCTGAAGTTTCTAAATATCTCAAAACTATGAAGCAGAACAACATCACGGGAGAAGGACAGATAGTAGGCTCTCTCCCTTTTAACTTTCTCACCATGATAAAATCTGTTTATTATTTTCCCTAATTTTTTGGAGAAGTCATAGGGAGCCACATATTAAAGGTGGTGCAGTCAAAGCAAAAATAAAGAAACGGAAGTACTTTGGATGAGATTTGATCTCTTTATTGGTATCTTGATCTGTGTAATTCTAATAATGAATACTCTGTTTCTAAGGATCTTTAAGAGAAAGGGGAAGTTGCTTGTATTTATTTTGGCAGTGGCACGTTGGAAATGACAAAAGTACTAAAAAGAGTTGCACCATGCATTTGTAACTAGTTTGAAATGAAAAAAATCTATCTTTGGGCAGCCTGACTCATGTTTTGGACATTCCTTATAGGAAAGAGTACTTGAGTAGGTAAAAGTTTGATGGAGGAGGCAAGTTCCAGAAAAAAATTTGATGGTAGCTTTTGTAGCCTTGGGTTATTACATATTTTCCACATTCCTTGTAGAAGAGAATTTAAAATGCTTTACTTGAGTCGAGGGTCAATCCGAAAAAACCTCTCTACCCGCACAAGGTAGGGGTAAAGTCTGCGTCCACACCACCCTCACCAGATCCGACTTGTGAGCCCAGACCTCTTACCTACCCTGGGTATTTTTGTTGTTGTTGTTGGGTTCCTACAGCATCTTCATGTGTAATTATGTTTTTGTGTCAGCATGGAGATGGTGAAGTATCTTCTTCAAATCAGAAAACATCAGAGGATTCCAAAAATATCAGGGGTGGGGGTCAGACTCGCAAATCCAAAAGGCTGAAATCTGACACCGACCAGGCCTCGGTAAAGACTATTTGTTCTGTAATGTACTTATGATACTGCTTACAGATTTCCTTCTCAAAAAGAGACACTGCTTACAGATTTGATTGTTAGCTGTGTAGTTCACCATGGGTTGCCGATTTATCTAGTAACATATAGGTGGCAGTTGAAAGCAATTCACTGGGTGTAGCATTTAAGAACTGCAACTTATTCTCGTCTTATTATCTTTTTTCTCAGCCTGGCATTGAGGAGGGGTCATTTTCCAAGCTGAAAGCATCTCAGGATTTTGAAGAAGTTGGGGAACAGAGTTGCACAACCAAAAGGAAGAAATCTGGCATTACCAGGACTACAAAGACTTCTCCTTCTGTAATATACTTAAGATACCTCTGAAAAAATTTGATTCTTTAATTCACTAGAGTTTTGCTGATTCTCTAGTAATATCTAAATTGCTGTTGAAAGCAATTCAATTGGTGTAGCCTTGAGATGTTGCTAGTATTCTCATGTAATAATGTTCTTGTTTCAGCATGGTGCTGGAGAGGACTTCATTTTAAATGAGAAAACATCTCTGGGTTCCAAAGAAAATGGGGCACAAAGTCCCCAATCCAAAAGACAGAAACCTGGCAGTGGTTGTCTGTCTGCAAAGAGTGTTTCTTCTGTAATACCTCAGATGCTTCTGATAGATATGACCTATAGCTGTTCTATTCACTACGGGTTGCTAATTTTTGTAGTAACATTTAGGTTGCAGTTGACTGCGATTCAGCAGATGAATTACCCCATGGCTGGAAAAAAGAAAGTAGTCAAAATGATCGTGGAACAAGGGAATACCTGGTATTTTTCTTTTTTCCTCAGCC
>NW_006239206.1:657840-695824 GCF_000226075.1 Solanum tuberosum | reverse complement strand
CTTTTTTTTTTATTTTTTCCCCCCCCCCCCCCCCCCCCCCCCCCCCCTTCTGTTACTATCTATCATCTATGTATGTGTGTGTATATACAGGATTTTGTGAACCTACTACATGAATGTAGTACTTAGCACCATACCCACTTTTCATTTTCCCAATATAAAAAGGGAATTGTTCTATGGTTCGAGTAATTTTAGTTTTGTTCATCAATAGGAAAGGGGAAGTTAGAAAGGATTTGTTGAAACCATATGAATTTAGAATATGTGCATCTTTTCATAACAAAGCTAAATTTTTTTGAAATATTGTCTACCAAGGTATTTATTGTTCATCTTCAACTCCAACAGACATTTCCCAATTGAAAGAAACCCATCTCATTTACTCATTTCGTCTCCACAAAGACCACCTCACTTGTGCTAAAATGGGTTCATTATCCCTTCCATGATCAATCTTGGATGTGCTGATTGAAATTCTAGAAACTAATCGTAGCCGTAACAGGAATTCCATTGAAGCAGTAGGGAGCTGGGAAAAGATTGTGGGGGGAGTGGGGTTGGGGAGAAGAGACTTCAACTTTTTTGGTTAAAATAAACGTCCCTTTTTTAATGAGATAGTATGGACAATTTGGGTAAATTAAAGTGGATATGGTGCTAACCTTTGCACAACCCATATTGTATATACAAGTATAATCTGTTTAAGGGGGACGTTCTGTTTTGCACCTTTATGCAGTATTTTAGCATGCATGAGAAAGGGTGCTATGGAAACAGGGTTAGGGGACTCCTTGTGGGATTGACGTGGAATGCTGTGACAGTAGATATATATTCAAAGTTGAGAATTTTATGTCGACTTGGTCATTGCAGCTCTACACGGATCCAGTACATGGATATAAATTTTACTCCAAAAAGGAAGTTTTGCGCTATCTACAAACTGGAGATGCTAGTAGGTGTGCTAGAAGACCTGCGAAAAGGAATGTAGCTTCAACTACAAAGGATGATTCTGTAAGTCACATCTTTCCTGATCCCCCCCTCCCTCTACCCATTACTGCTGTTATTTGAACTTGTTTTATAGCCCTTTTTCATTTAAGTGTTCAGCTTGCATACAGAACCTTGTTGGTCATGTTTGTAATGTTGCCTTCAGTGAGATGCACCAGTCTCAACCCTTTAGTAGGAAAACACATTCCATCCTGTAAGAGTAGTGTATTTAGTGCCTTCTAAAGCAGGCAGGCTCATTGAAGTTGTGAAATTTTAGTCGCACTTGAAAAATCCAAGTTTAAAGAGAATAATTTCACATCTTATTATGCAAATTGAAAGATGTGTAGACAACAAGGGCATTCGGCTTATCTTATAAACTAGTTAACCTGGCTTGTAAGCACCTTTTGGCTCATTTATGCGTTAGATAGCAGTCAAAGTGTTTATAAGCCTTCCAAAATTAGCCAAAAATTGTAAGTTGCTCGTTCCCAACTTATGGCTTTTCAATTTGTAAGTACGTTTGGTTTGACTAAAGTTTTATGATTTTATCCTTGATATATTTTCTAATTCACTAAGTACCTTTTACAAACAAAGCTCTAACTTACTCTCCACTCTATATTTGTCGTTCGTCCTTTTCCTTACAAAAATATATTTTAATATATGAAATATATTTGAGGTAGAGGGTCTTCTGAAAACAGCCTCTCTACCTCCTCGAGGTAGGGGTAGCGCTGCGTACACTCTACCCTCCCCAGACCCCGCTTATGAGACTACAATGGGTTTGTTGTTGTTGATTTTTTGTAAAAATGTTATGGATATTTTAGTCATTTTAACAAAAGACCATCTTATCAACACTTTTTTACCAAACACATGAGCTGTTTATTATCTGTTTCAACACTTCTATCCAAACACGTTTATTTAAAAAAATTCCTTCAGCACTTAAAAAATGCTTTCCAGCACTTAAAGCTTATCAACTATCTACAATCTGCTAATCCAAACAAGCTCAATAACTTGCAAGAAATTTAGCTAGTGACTGTTTGGTGGATGGCAAAGGAATGGCTCAATACCTTTTGATTCTAGATCTGAACCACCATACTTGTAAGTCCCTTGAATGAGGAGGAATCTTGTCTGATATTGCATATCAAATATAATCATTTAAGCGTAAAATCGAAGTTGAATGGAAGAAGGGCATCCAAATGTCTCCAAGGTGTTTTTTTTTGTGAGCAAAAGGCAGAGATAATCGACCATCTGTTTTTACATTGTAAAGTGGTTAGCCAGCTATGGAACCTGTTTACTAGTTTCAGAGGAATAAGATGAACTATGCCAGAAAGGGCAGGTCAGGCTCTAGTAAGCTAGAACAATGAAGGGAGTGGTAGCACAGACAAAAACAGATGGAAAATTGTCCCAGCAGTGATATGGTAGACCATTTGGAACGAGAGCAATTCAAGATGTTTTGAAAGTATCAGTAGTCAAGATGTTTTGAAAGTATCAGTAGTCCTTTGCATAAGATTAAAATGAACTGCAATATCACTTTTTGCTATTGGTGTAGTTCTGAGTATATAGATGATCCTATAGCAATTGTAGACATTCTATGATCCTTGTAAGATGAAATAGGACCTGGGATAGGGCTTTTTTTTGGGTTGCTGAGCCTACTCAGTTGTATGTAGCTTTGTGATGTAAGTTTTTGGGATCCCAGCTGTAGTGCTGAAGATTTATATACAAAATTGTTACCTTTGTCAAAAAATAAAAATAAAAATCAAAGTTGAATGACTTTTCACCATATTAACATTTCGCATATATGGGCATATTCTTTCTGTCTAACTGGTCGATCTTGAAATTCTTCCTCCTTGTTCTTGACTAGCCTTATTTTGGTTTCATGAAGGACTGTAATTGGTCTTAATCCTTTGTAGATATAGTTTTTGAAAAAAATTGTAGTTTATGAGCTTAGTTTGCTTATTATCAAGACTGGTGGATGTTGATTTACCTTGAATGGGAGGGATCTCTGATGTTTATAAATTTATTTCTCTTGATAGCCCACGACAGGTGATGCCAGCTTGAAGAAATTAGGAGGCTTTACGACAGACGAGTCGAAAGGTGATAATCTGTAGTTGGAAATATTGCTCTGTAGTCCCTATCTGAGAGGATGTGCATCGTTTATTCAGCGTCTGGTCATTTGTTCTAGTCATTTCAATTCCCTTCATTTTATTTTTCTTTATCAATATGTTTACCTGCTCTCTCTCTCTAGATGTTGGTAATTGTTTCTCAATTGTGAAACTGGGATTACTGATGTAGGGGGGAAAATTTTTGGTACTTGCTCACCTGCACAGCAAGTTGAGAGTTCGAAGAAACAGCCCGACTGCAGTGTGTCTGATCCTAATGCCATCATCACATCCATTTTAGCTGAGATAAATGAGAATCATTCCTTTGAAAATGTAGTTGAAGATGCTGAAATCGAAACTGTAAGTGTTGGTGTTAAACAGCCATTAGCTGTTTCCACTGAGTCGGATCTCCTCTCGGAGAAGCAACTACTAGAAAATGAGCAGGAAAAGCATAGTTCTAAAGCAACACAGCAGTCAAAAAAATCCAGAAAAACAGAGTCACTTAACCTTGGTCGTCGGGTCTCCAAAAGACTTGCAGGTCAAAATATAGAAGCGGCGGCTGATTTGGATCTTGGTGAACGTGCTCTTCCAGCTGTAGTTGATAAATCTGCCTCTCTGAGCCTCTCTGTGAATGCCTGCAGCCAGGAATTACTCCAGGACTCCGATCCTACACCAGAAACTGGCAACTCTGATCAGGCTTCTTTGAATGGAGACCCTTCCTTGGATGATTTGCCCCCAGGCTGGAAAAAAGAAATCAAAATTACTAAAAAAGCTAATGGGATAAGAAAAGACCCGGTACACTCTCTCTCTTCTTGTATGCATATCATCCTATTCCAGCAGTCTATTTCGCATGATTATGCCGTGGCAGGTTATACATGAGAAAGGCTGTGTTGTGTTAGCAGGAGTAGGAGCTGCTTATGTGACGAATGCTGCATAAGTAGATTTACATTCAAAGATTTTAGTGCGGATCTTAAATTGACTTGGTTATTTCAGTTATACATTGATCCAGTGGATGGCTATGTATTTCGCTCCAAGAAGGATGTTTTCCGCTATCTACAAACTGGAGACATCAGTAATTGTGCTATAAAACCTGTCAAAAGGGATCTAGATGCTACAATGAAGGAGAGTTCTGTAAGTCATCACATTCCTGATTCCCCCCACCACAAAACACACACACACACCCCTCTGTTATTTCTATTTGTTGGATAACTTCTTTTTTCTATGTTACTGCACCTTCTGTTTTCAGTTTGAACAATGAACGTTATCAATGATCTTTTCTTGTAAGTTCTTTTAAATGAGAAAAATAATCATTATAAATTCTAGTTATAATGATATAGAAGGTTAAAAAGGAACGGCTCGATACCTCATGGTTCCCAAATCTGAACCACCATCCATGGAAATTGACATTGTCATTTCTCTTGTAAGTTTTTTTAAATGGGGAAATCTTTATATCAAGTATTTTGCATATCAAATATAACTATTTCAAGTGTAGAATTTAAGTTGAATGTCTTTTCATTGTATTAACATTTCACTGCATGTCTTGACACACTATATGATGATAGAATAATCTTTTTTTTTAATGAAGTAGATTCATTGATGGCATCAAGCAAATGCAAAGCTTACAAAGATATTGATTACAAAAGAGAGTTTGTTGACTCCGTTACATGTAGTCCTATTCTTAGGATAAGGAGCTAACTAAGTCCAAAAAATGGTCAGAGGTGTAGGTAGGGGTATCTGTAGGAGATAGATTCACCAACTAAATAAACATGAGACTTCTACCCATAAGGGAGTGATTTGGAGTTGCTATTCCATCAACACATCTGTGGTTCCTTTCTGTACAAACACACCAGAAATGCTTGCATGGATCATTTTCCAGATTTTCCTGATTGATTTACCAACTTTTCCCCTGCTGTACTCCAGCTTGGTAGTTTCCACTGCCTGTCCAGGGTTGAGCCCTGGAATTTGACGTTGGACTTAAAAAGCTGAGATCTTCATCATTCGTAGGCATACTTAATGTTCTCTGGCATGACGCTGAATTTCCACACCTTGTTTTGACTAGTCCTTTAATTGGGACTGTAATCACAAACTATGTATTTCATTGTTTGTCATGAGTTTCAACTTTGACAAGCTAATTCTTTGAACTCAGGACTAGTGTATGTTGATTTACTTTGAACAAGAGAATTCTCTAACGGTTGAAAATTCTCTCTTTTGGTAGCCCACAACAGTTGACACCAATTCGAAGAAATTAGGGTGCTCTGTAACCGAAAGGCAACCTTTTGCTGCTAAGGAATCCAGAGGTGATACTTCTTTAGTTAATATTCCCTAACATTCTAACCTTTAGAGGTGATATATACTTGACTAAATGTTGGGGCCATCAACTGCAGTCATTTCAATTCTTTCATTCTAATCTTTCTCCTTGATTTTGTCTTATCAACTTTTTAAATATACATTTTTTTCTCAATTCTGAAACTGGGATTGCTGATGTAGGTCGAAAACGTTCAGTTACTTGTTCACCAGAAGTACAAGCTGAGAGTTCCAAGAAACAGCCTGAAAGCAGTGCGTCCAATGCAAACATTATTATTACATCATCTGCAGCTGATATTATTGCGAAGCATTCAATTCAAAATGCTGAAATAAGTCTAGACACAGAGCCAGAAATAAGAGACTCAAGTGCAGACACAAAAGTCATAGCTGCTGAAAGTAACGCTATTAAAAGGTTATCAGCTGTCTCAACCCCTCAGTTAGATCTACCCTCAGAGCAGCAATTACTAGAAAATGAGCACGAAAAACATATTAATAAAGAAAAACCGGAGCAGTCAAGAAGATCCAGAACTAAGAAACCACTCACACCTGGTCGACGGATCTCAAAAAGACTTGTGGGCCACAGCCCAGAACCGGTGGCTGATTTGGATCTAGGTGAACGTGCTTTTCGAGCTGTTGTTAAGAAATCTGCCTCTTTGGGCATCCCCCTGAATGTCTCTGGTCAGGAATTTTCCCAGAACAAAGATCCTACAGTAGGAACTGGCAATTCTGATCAGGCTCCTCTGAGAAGAGAAGCTTCAGGCCTTGAATTTCCACCAGACTTGGAAAAGGAAATACTTACGCAGAATGAAGATCTGACAGTTGGAACTGGCAATTCTGATCAGGCTTCTCAGAAGATAGAAGCTTCAGGGGATGGATTATCACCAGGCTTGGAAAAGGAAATATTTTACCAGAACAAAGATCCAACAGTAGGAACTGTCAATTCTGATCAAGCTTCTCTGAGCAAAGAAGCTTCAGGAGATGAATTATCACCAGGCTTGGAAAAGGAAATACTTGCCCAGAACAAAGATCCAACAGTAGGAACTGGCAATGCTGATCAGGCTTCTCTGAGCAGAAAAGCTTCAGGGGATGAATTATCACCAGGCTTGGAAAAGGAAATACTGACCCATTACAAAGATCCGACAGTAGGATCTGGCAATTCTGATCAGGCTTCTCTGAGCAGAAAAGCTGCACTAGATGAAATACCACCAGGCTGGGAAAAGGAAATGCTTGGACAGAACAAATATTCTACTGTAGGAACTGGCAATTCTGATCAGGCTTCTCTGAGCAGAAAACTTTCACCAGATGAAATACCCCCAGGTTGGGAGAATGAAATACCCCCAGGATGGAAGTATGAAATACCTGCCCAGAACAAAGATCCTATAGTAGGGACTACCAATTCTGATCAAGCTTCTCTGAGCAGAGAAAAAGCCTCACTGGATGAAATACCCCCAGGTTGGGAAAAGGAAATACTTGCCTACAACAAAGATCCTGCAATAAGAACTGGCAATTCTGATCAGGCTTCTCTCAGCAGAGAATTAGCTTCAGCAGATGAATTGCCACCCGGGTGGGAAAAGGAAATGCTTACCCGGAACAAATATCCGACAGTAGGAACTGGCAATTTTAATTCACTTGATGATATACCTCCAGGCTGGGAAAAGGAACTACTTGTCCAGCAAAAAGATCATACAGTAGGAACTGGCAATACTTATCAGTCTTTTCTGAGCAAAGAAGCTTCAGTGGATGGATTACCACCAGGCTGGAAAACAGAATTCAGAATGAGAAAAAATGCTCGTGTGATAAAAAAGGACCCGGTATTCTCTTGCTTCCTCAGCATTTCTGTCTTCCCTCTCCCCCTGTGCACTTCTCTCTCCCTTCTTTTCTCATGCACACCATCCTACTCAAGTAGAGTCTATTTTACACATACTAATTCATAAAAAAAAGAGTCTGGTTTACACCATTAGGGCATCTCCAACCCATAACAAATAGTGTTGACACTATTTTAGTGTAAACCATCTCCAACCCACTACACTAAATTTTCCACTAAAAAGAATATACTCTTTATAATCTTCTCTCTCTTCAAATTTTTATTATTATTTTATTATAATTTATATTTTCAAAAAATTTTTATAGTACAAATAATAATAAAATAATCAAAAAGAGATTTGGTGTTGATGAATAGTGTTGCACCAAATTTGGTGTAACACTATTCACACACTAAAATAGTGTAAGAATTGGTGTTGGGTTGGAGCACTAAAACACCAAATTTTACATCAAAATAGGATTTGGTGTAAAATTTGGTGTTTGGTTGGAGATGATCTTATGCAGATATGGGATATATGCATGAGAAAGGTTGCTTCTGGAGAAGGGTTATATAGCTGCTTATGTGGCAGACATGGAATGCTGCATTAGTATTTTGCAGTGAGAATTTTAAATTTACTTGGACATTGCAGTATTACATGGATCCAGTGCTTGGATATGTATTTCGTTCCAAAAAGGATGTTATGCGCTATCTGCAAACTGGAGACATCAGAAGTTGTGCTGTGAAGCCTACCAAAAGGGATCCGGGTTCAACAATGAAGGATAGTTCTGTAAGTCTGCACCTTCTGGATCTCTCACCCGTGTTCCCCATCAAATCTATTTGTGCTATATGTTCGATAACTCCTGTTATCCATGTTACTGATTTCAGCTTGCGTAATAATCTTGTTGGTCGTATTTGTATGAACCTTTTACTAGGAAGATATATTTGTTTCTGTAAGAACAGTGGTAAAGTTGGTGTCTTGTGTAAAACTTTGTTTCATGTATTGGAGGTGTTGAAGCACCTCTTCTTAAACGGGTTTGCTTGGTCTGAGACTGAACAACTGCTTTAGAGAATACTCGTAGAGAAGATATATTGGAAAGCAATAACTCCCAAGCTCAAATAGAATAATTCCACATCATTCTATTCGAATTAGATATGTAAAAAGAATAGCTTATACGAAACTACAGGTAAAGACTATGCCATAGAAGGGTAAGAGGAATGACTCTTACCTTATAATACCCAGATCTGGACCACAGTTCTGAGCTTTATCCCTGTTTTCATAAGTTCATTAAATGAGGAATATCTTTATAAACTATAGCTGCAAAACGTTGCTATGGAAAGTTAGAAGAATGACTCAATACCTTCATGATTTCGAGATTTCAACCACCATTTTACAAGTTTTTTTTTCCTTGCGAGTTCTTAAACGAGGAGGAAAATCTTTTATGTGGCGTTTTGCATTAAATTAACATTTCACGTCATCTCTTTACTTTCTGTTCCTATCTGACAAAATAATCTGGAAATTCCTTCACTTAATTCTTGATTAGCCCTTATTTGGTTCAATAGAGGACTGTTGTCACAAATCCTTTATGCATTTCACTGTTCATGACAAGATTTGAGTTCGGCAAGGTCTTTTTTAATTTCTCAATACAAGTGTGTTGATTTATCTTGAAAGGGAGGAAGTTCTGATGATTGAAAGCTTCTTTCTTTTGACAGCCCTCAACACATGACACCAGTTCGAAGAAATTAAGGTGCTCTTTGGCCGGAATACAACTTTCTGCCACTGATGAATCAAAAGGTGATGCATTTTAGTGGGAATTTTGCTCAAACTCCAATTCTGATTGGAGATACAACATTATTCAGTATCGACAGTCATTTCAATTCCTCCAATTTAGTCTTGTCATTGATATATGTCCTGCTGAATTCTCTACATGTTGATTGTTATTCTCAATTCTGAAATGGGAGTTGCTGATGCAGGTAGTAAGTGTTATGTTACTTGTTCAATGGCACTGCAAGCTGAGAATTCCAGTGAACATTCTAAAAGCAGTATGTTCAACCTCAACACCAGTATTTCTTCTATTGTAGCTGATATAACAGAAAAACATTCATATGAAAATGTAAATGAAGATACCGAAATAAGACTAGACGTGGAACCAGAAATAAGAGACTCAGTTGGAGACACAAAAGCTGCAGCTGCTGAAACTGTTGATGTTAGAAGGTCATTAGTTGTTTCCCCCCAGTTGGACTTCCTCCCAGAGCAGCAATTACCAGAAAATGAGAAGGAAAAGCAGCCAGCAAGGTTGAGAAAATTCAGAAATAGTAAGTCATCTACTCCAGTTCGTCGTGTCTCAAAGAGACTTTCACGCCACAACCCAGAAATGGTGACTGATTTAAATCTAGGTGAACGTGTTCTTCAAACTGTGGTTAACAATTCAGCCTTGTCAGGCCTTCCCATGAATGTCTCTGGTGGGGAATCGGCCCAGCAAACTGATCTAGCAACTGGTGATTCTGATCAGCCCTCTCTAAGCAGAAAAGCTTCATCACGAAATGATCCTTTAAAAGTTGTGAAGTGTCTCTCAGAGGGCCAAGCGTTTAACGAGCAAAATGATGAGAGAATATTGCAAGATTCTCAGCCAGCTGGAATATCATATGAAAGAGGAAAGGTTCACTTGGAACAGCATGCGCTTAACGAAAGGCCTACAGCAAAGCTGGCAAAAGAAGAACAAGACGGTCAGAATAGATTATTGAACAATTCTCAATTAGCTGAATCAGCATCAGGAAGAAGGGTATTCCCTGCAGAGGACCGGTCTGTCTCAGAAAGGTCTACCGTAGAACAGGTCAGTGAAAAACGAAATGGTGAGTACGAGCAATGGCAATATTCACAACTAGCTGAACCATCATGGAGAAGTGTGGATCTTAATGTGGAAAACCAGCAATGGCAAGATGTACAACTAGCTCCATCACATAGATTTGTGGATCTTAATATGGAAAACCAACAATGGCAAGATTCACAAGTAGCTCCATCACAGAGAAGTGTGGATCTTAATGTGGAAAACCAGCAGTGGCAAGATTCACAACTACCTGAATCATCACACAGAAATCTGGATCTTAATGTTGAAAGCCAGCCTGTTAAAGAAAAGCAAACAGGAGAGCTGGTAACTGAGAATCAAGATGAGCAGAACAGAAGATTGCATGCGCAACTAGCTTCTTATCCATTTGGGGACTATTGGTCAGACCCATGCATGGAATTTGCATTCAAGACCCTTACAGGTGCACTACCAGTAGAAGATACCCTGGCCTTTCAGGGATCTACCCATCAAGAATACAATACTTCCTACACCCAGGCTGATGATGGGTGCTTTGAACTGCCATTATTCAACACTTCCAGTTTTTACTTGAATGATGCTCCAAACCACTGTGCTCCATCGGAGGAGCACGTTGTCAAAGAGCAACCGGCACTAAATCAAACCTTTTTGCCTACTGGAAATAATAGCATACCAGGTCACAGTAGTGTTGTTTCTCAAAATCCAGGTTTGACCTTTTTGCCCAATGGGAATAACAGCATACCAGGTTGCAGTAGTATTGTTTCTCAAAATCCAGGTCTGAATCCCCAGGCAAAGGACTATCAATCTAAATTTAAATCTCACAGGTGAATGAGAGCACATAGAGAGAGGAGAAGTGTTAGGTGTATTGATGGATCAACTAATAACACGATGCTGCTCCTGTGAATGCATTTTTATGCAGCTATATCCTCTGGTTGTAACATTTTCTGATGCGGTTTCTGGAGTTTGGGGTATCTATAATTGGTTGAAGCTTGACCACAGGTGATGCTTCATCAATTGTCTGGAGGTTACAGATAAATTTGGTTTATTCGAACCAGATAGCTGGTCGAAATGTAGCTTTAACTTTCGGAATGCTTAGATCCCACAATCCGTTGGAGTTTAGACGATCTATTTCAGAAAGACAATTGTTTGCTATATGTATTCTGCATAATTAAGGTTGGATCTCTAAGCTATTATAACACGTAAATTCGTCTCTGTTTTCTCTCTGCCTCTATAACTGGACTGTTAAAGCATTACAACTGTGGATGCATCAAAAAATACTTCTTCAAACAGGTTACTTATTTATGAAAAGAGCACTCAAATAGAGTACACTAGTCTGCAACTTTTTGAGACCAAGGTTCATATTCCAGTAGGTACAAAAAACTCATCTATCTATTCTTTAGGTGAAATAGTCTAGGTGAGTTGGCTCGAACACCATCATATGTTTTGAAAACGAGAAAAAATAAAGAGCGTTATGGACAAAGTTAAGAGTGATTTCTTCACAATAATTTCAAGATATTTGACTTGGTTATCTCACAGCTTGATATTGTGGTTCTGCATAATAAACCTTAAATTGCAGTGTATGATAAAATAAATTGTAAATCATGGCAAAGAAGCATCATCAAATTTAACTTGAAAAATGAAAAGAAAATCCCAACATTTTCATTCCACTGCATGCTGTAAAGTGGAAACACATTTGGACTCAAAATAGCCCGTTTCTTTTTCTTTTTACTATATGAAATCCACACTTTGACACCCGAAATGTTATAACGAACGAATAAATACTTGGAAGTTCATAATCTAAACAAGAACAAATTGATCAATCGAGTTATGTTTCACATCAATAAGAAGACTCTTTCCATCCACCAAGGTTCTCCTCTTCTTCATACTCCCTCTCAGAAGATTCCTACAAAACATAGCAAAAGATATCATGCACATTGCATACCAATTATACTTGCATGTTAGAGTTCCTTTATTCATATAGTCGATCTGAACTTGCTTGCTCAGGATTCAGGCTTACTTTTTTGTATAAATCAATAAAATTTGAGAAAGTAACTTGCCTCGGGGGTAAAGGTGAGACCAACTTTAATTTCTCCACAATATTCCTCATCTTTAACAACATTATAACATGTTATTGGGATGCTCCCTTCTGATAAAACTGGTTCAATTGGTATCCTGCAAATATCATATCATTGAATATATAGCTCAAAAACAATACTAGCAAACTCAGATTATGTATATATTGTATAAATCTTAGATTCGTCTCTAATAGATAAATGTTTATTTGACTCCATAAACTAATAATCTCAACCGTTTAGACCATGGTTTGTATAACACTACTAGAAAGTAGATGATGTATACAACAACAACAATAATAGCAACATATCCAGTGTAATCCCACAAGTTGGGTATTGCGAAGGTAGGATGTCACGCTGAACATAGCGGGGTTGGAAGGTTGTTTATGATGGGCCTCAACTCAAAAGAAAAGAAAAAAAAATCAAAGCAAGGTGCAAGGAAATAAGACGACAAAATAGCAGGATACAAATCAAATGAAGCAGTAATAATCATTAAGGAAAGGAAACTACGCGATATACAAAATACTACTACTAACAAGGAGAAGTAGAGAATAGACTAGCCCTCTTCCTCTCCAATAACAAGTGCAACAACACTCAGGCTCAGCTACCTACTAACCTTCTACACTAATTCTCGACCGCAATAAACGTCTACTTAATTATCTCAACATATATTAGTCATAAATGCATGTACAACCACACTATCAAACTCAAACTATGTTTATATATATAGAAAACACGTATAAATCTTGGATTCGCCTCTAATTAGATAGATATACTTACTTAGCTTCCCCAACAATATCGTCCTCACCGATAGAATCACTGTCCATTATCTTCAAGAAGAGTTCTTCAGTACCCTCAGAAATGGAGAAAACAAATGTTTCATTCCATTCTGGTTCACATCCCTTCCCTATGGAAATTAACAACATCATAAATATTAATTGATCAAACTTCATTTCATTTTTCTTAAGATATATATGTAACTATAATTAAGAAAAAAATAACCTAAGATTATTGACAAATGTACCTGATGCAACAGTGCTCTTTTTCTCCTGAGATCTACAAGTTAAGATCACATATGGATCCATATCATCTGTATCACACAAGATAACATTTCTTAAATCGAAAAAATACAGAGTATCAATCAAATTGGCCGAGATGAATGTTGATTTTTTACTGATCGCTCCTCCGATTCTATTTTATTTGACATAGTTTGACTAGGCATAGACCTATGTTAATGTCACTAGTATATCACATACGTTGATTCAAAATTCAAAGTTTATACATTTCTAACGCGAAGTCAAATTAATATACACTAATAACGTTTGGCCATATCTTCTAAGAGTAAATTCATCTTTCAAATATCTGTTTGACCATGAAATTTGATTCGATCTTCAAATATTTTCTACTTAACCAAAACTTACTTCCACTCATAAAAACAAATCAAATCTTCTCCACGTTCAAACACAATTTCGTAAAACATAAATTCTTTTAAGTTTCAATTTCAAAATCTACTTCAGTCAAACTGGTGCTGTGTGAACACATAAATTACATGTAGATCAACCTCTGATCACACAAGTAACAATCGAAAACATCAAATCTAATCGAAAGAAAAGAGATCCATACATTAAACCGATCAGATCAAAACAAATAAATTAGAAAAAAACTTACTGAGAAAATCAGTGTTTTCAAGGCCTTTAGCTCCAACAAGTTGAACTACAAGTTTTCCTCGTACCATTTTCAATCAAACTCTCGCAGATTCCCAGGAAAAATCGCACGAATTTTCGGACAGAGATCGGTTTTTTTTCCGATGAAGAATATGTTGAGCTGATGTGTATTTATACGTGAATAAGAGACCGGTTTTAGGTGGGGTTAGACCGGTGACTGTAACGTGAACCGGACGGGTGGGTTGAAGTATGGATCTGTCAAATTTAAAATCACATTTTAGACCAAAAAAGGAAAAAAGAAAATCACATTGTTTATGAGTGAAGTATCAGATACATACCTAATTTTTTTATAAGTTTTACACCTAAATGATTTATGAGTATAAAAAACATATTTAAATTATCAATAATAAATTTGAGAAACATACTTCAAGTAATATGTGATGTTGTGTGTATTACGTGTATACACACATTTAGTCGAGTTAGAACGCGTTGGCAAAAAAAAAAAGAAGCCACGTTGACGAATTTTTCAATACATGGAATTAAAAAAAAGATAGTTTAAATGTGTTTTTGACATTTTAACTTTTATTTTAATGGGAAATGGTAAAAAGAATATCTTTAAACTATGTGAAATTAAACAAATGTCTTCCGTTAATATTGATTCAAAAATGCCCATCTTATCAATATTTTTGTCCAAAAATATCACTATAATTAATACTTTAATCCAAAAATATCCTTGTTGTGATCTAATATATTTTTTATAACAAACAAATCTTAGAAATATAACAAACAAATTTTAGAATGTGATCTAACATTTTTTTAATAAGATTTTCAGTTTGTTTCAAAAGAAAATTTTATATTATTGTCTAAAAGATTCATAAATTACAAGACAAATAAAAAGAGTCATTTACTAAAATATGGTCTTAAAAAAGGGACAATCAGCGAAAATTTCTATGATATATAAATGGGAGTATAATTAAGATATCAAAACCTAAATATCACTCACTAATCTAACAATTAACACTCTAAACATTGTACCTACTTAAATAGTTTTTCACTGATGTAATGCCATAAAGTTGACTAATTAATTTAATTTTATCGTGTGCACAAGTTACAAAAGACAATATATGTGTGCCCAACTACATAAGTCTTCAATTGTTTGTATTAATTAAATCCTGATAATCCATCATGCACGAGTCGTGGTAAGACTATAATTTTCTAGGAATTGAACTTCAATTTCTTGTGTGAAGATTTTTTTTTAATAATTGAATATACTAGATAAAAAGTTAAATAGCAGCGTCAAATAATCATATATGTGTATTTCTCTCATTATTATTATTATTGTATGCAGCCTCCTCTTTCATCACGAAGAGTATTGATCAAACGATTATTTTCAAAACGAAAAGTTATATACATAGGAAAATAAAATTTCACACAATTTAAGATCGTACATATTTGAACAAGAGAGAAAAAGAATATATGGTACGGGTGCAACTATATGTTATAATTTATATTAAATATATGTATATGTATTATAATATAAATATCATGCATTCCTTATTTTTTTTCAATGGATATTATCTGCGACTTATTATCTCAAGTGGACATATTATCACTAAACAAAATTATTAGGTTTTGTATATGTTCATTGTACATAATAATTGTATATGCTTATAGCCGCCTAGATCTATCTTATTTAAAAACATCTCTAAAAATTATTTATATATGTATATGTATATTTGTAATATTGTCCATATTGCAAAAAGCCGCCACACCCCTATATAAACCCCTACTCAATTGTGTAAATATATCCAACAAATAAATATTCTTCTTATTCTAAAATGAGTCACTTGACAACTTGTTTAGTGTTCTTCCTCCTTGCCTTTGTGACTTACACTAATGCTTCCGGCGTATTTGAGGTCCATAACAACTGTCCATACACCGTATGGGCGGCGGCAACCCCCATAGGAGGTGGCCGACGTCTCGAGAGAGGTCAAAGTTGGTGGTTTTGGGCCCCACCGGGCACTAAAATGGCACGTATTTGGGGTCGTACTAATTGCAACTTCGATGGTGCTGGTAGAGGTTGGTGCCAGACTGGTGATTGTGGTGGAGTCCTAGAATGCAAAGGATGGGGTAAACCACCAAACACCTTAGCTGAGTATGCTTTGAATCAATTTAGCAACTTAGATTTCTGGGACATTTCTGTTATTGATGGATTCAACATCCCTATGTCTTTCGGCCCAACTAACCCTGGGCCGGGAAAATGTCATCCAATTCAATGTGTTGCCAATATAAATGGTGAATGCCCTGGTTCACTTAGGGTACCCGGAGGATGTAACAACCCTTGTACCACATTCGGAGGACAACAATATTGTTGCACCCAAGGTCCATGTGGTCCTACCGATTTGTCAAGATTTTTCAAACAAAGATGTCCCGATGCCTATAGTTACCCTCAAGATGATCCAACAAGTACATTTACTTGCCAAAGTTGGACTACAGACTACAAGGTTATGTTTTGTCCTTATGGCTCTACTCACAATGAAACAACAAATTTCCCATTGGAGATGCCTACAAGTACTCTTGAAGTGGCTTAATTAAGTATAAATCTTGAGTTGAACCAATCTCTTTTTTGTTAAATTTGATTGAAGTTGGACATCGTCTTTAATTAATTTGTTTTACACATTTCTTTTTACATTTGTTTGCTTGAAGTGGCTAAGATCTGAATATTGATCTATTGATCATATATTGTACTTTGTCTTACACATGATATTTTAATTTTCAATTAAGAGTGTATTTGGAGTATTGTTTCTTTTTTTAATTCTAATTTTAATAAATAAAAAAATAGTCTAGATAATATTCTAAAGTACCTAGATCTGAAAATATAAAATTGTAGGGACAAAATATACTTATACTAATCAGGAGCACATGTCATAAAAAAGTCAAACAGATGGAAATATTTTTTTATTGGCGGCTTTTGGAACATTTTCAAGTGTACTATAGTATATGAAAATTCATTCTAAAATCTTAATCTATGTTAGATTTAAATTTATAAGTTTAAAGATATAATAAATTCAATATTAATTAAAAAGCTTAAAGATCGGAACATTAAGATAAATTTATCAATGAATGAGTCCATATACAATAATACAAAAGATGATTTTTGAAAATCACTAACTCGTTTGACCTAATCTTTCTGAAAAGACGTTCTTGATCTCTAAATTCATAACTTGAAATAGCAAAAAGAGCTTTCACTTTTAACTCCGATTCAACACCTAGATAAGAAATTCAACATTATTTGAATATTGATCGACTTTTATTTTTATAATCGGCATCAATAATTAGGAGATCAATCAAACAGTAATTTCATGACTATTCGTATTCTTTGTCTTCTTCACAATTGCTGTCCAGCCTCCAGGTGGACTAATATAATTGATCTTTTAGTACAATTAATAATTATTTCCAAGTTCTCCTTCATAAAAAAATACAATTGTGGTTTCAACCTTTTGCTTAAAAACTCATGTATTTGCAATATTTCTTTAAAAAGTTCTATTAAAACTGTTAAAAGTAAAAGAATTAATTAAAGTTCTTTATTCATGTTGATTGGAATGTGTTATCATCTCTTTTAAAATGGATGGTAGAAAGTGATCAAACTTGTTAGTGAAAAACTTACGAGATAACAAAAATACAAGATTACAATTAAAAATAGAAATGAAGAAATAAATCTCTTCAGGCTGAGACGCGGATATCTCGCTCTCTTTAAGGAGATTCAAGTCCACTGCAGCAAATGTTTTTCACCGGTTCAGCAGTAATCCTTCTTGACTTGTCCCCTCCAGGATACAACAGCCTTCACAAAGTATAACTCAGCAACTCTGGACAAGAGTTGAGTCCAAAGCTCCACAAAAAGAACACCTCCCTTCAACTAACAAGAACTCTCTTTTTGACAAAACTTTTATGGCACTCTATATTTTCCTTGTGTGTAGTGTGTCCCAAACCAAATGAAGACCACCACTATTATACTAGAAAAAGTCTTTCTAGCAATGAATAGAAAGATAAATAGTGTAGTAAATAGTGAAGATAATGATCTAAGGAGTTACGTAGGTTACAAGGATAACGGAGGAATTAAGAATGGAATAATGAGAGGGGTAACCAATGCCTCTAACGTGCAAATGCAAAGCTGCCCAAGATGTTGACCACAAGGAACGTTATAGGATATATGACATCTGCCAATAAAGCCAAGAATAATTGGCATTAACATGACCAATAAAATGGTTAGGCAGCATTAAGTCACAAATAAAAAGCTACTTTAATATAAAATAATATTAAAATGCTTAATAACCAACAAACTCAATTCCTGAAACTCTTGCACGCTCGAATTTAAATTCATATATATAATCATCTCATCTAAACGCAAGAGTCTCTTATTATGAACCAACAACAAAGACAACCATGATGACAATGAGGAAAATCGGAAAAGTAAAATAAAACAAAAATTAGTATCAAACAAATTATGTAATTAAATAACAAAAATCATCGCTAGTCCTATATCTAGTAACCAATTAGCGATAAATTATCATGAACTTTGCATGTTAGATATCCATGAGCTAGATTAACAACGAAGTTTGTAACTCATTTCAGTTATTTTTTTCTCGTGTGAAACAAGTTCTCTATATAGCTTCTTGCACACTATAGCAGACACTTGTGTCGAAAAAAAATTCAACTTTTAAGATCCCACTCAGCACTCACCTCTACGCCTACCCCATTTGCTCAATTTTGACTACATTTTCAATTAATTATTATGTCCACTTGATAAATATGCTATAAATAATTAAATATAAAAATCCATTTTATATATATAGGACGGGAAAAAGATCAAGGGGAAAAAAGGCAATTGTGATCTGTAAATAAATTACAAACTACAAATTCAAAAATTTTAAGTTATTTATTTATGAAAACATAACCAATTAAGAATGAAGAGAATTCTCTACTACGGTAATTATAAAGTTATTACTATTTTGCCACTGCATTTCTCGTGGAAAAATATTCAGTGGCTATTCTCACTGGTATTTTGATTGAATCGAGTATGAAACGAAAAAAAAATAGTAAATGTTTCGTATGGAATAATTAGAAAGCTTCCCACTATTTTAGTTTTTTCACCATGCATTTTCTCGTGAGTTGGTTCCCACATTCGTTGTTTATACTAAACTAAATAATTTAAATTTATATATAGTTAAACACTAAACTAATAATATCATAATGTGTTATGGATAAATTTTCAAAGTAGCAAATAGTTGAACGGTGAAATATGACTGGAGTGAACAAAATATATTGCTTATAATAGGCTGTACTCATATTGTATTGGCGGCTTTTTGTTTCAAGTGGAGATATTTTGGCTACAAATAATTTTTCTTTTCTATATAATGTACATTCTACATATATAATTATATATACTCTACCTTTATAACTAAAGTGGCAGAGCACCTTTTAAGATTATTTCTTTATATATATTAATAGTAATATTATATGATTAATGTCCATAGTGAAAAAAGCCGCCATACCACTATATAAACCCCTAGCTCGATATGCAAATATATCCAAACAACTTCTTATACTAAAATGAGTCATTTGACAACTTGTTTAGTGTTCTTCCTTCTTGCTTTTGTGACTTACACTTATGCTTCCGGTGTGTTTGAGGTCCATAACAACTGCCCCTACACCGTTTGGGCGGCGGCGGTCCCCGTAGGAGGTGGCCGACGTCTCGAGAGAGGTCAGAGTTGGTGGTTTTGGGCCCCACCGGGCACTAAAATGGCACGTATATGGGGTCGTACTAATTGCAACTTTGATGGTGCTGGTAGAGGTGGGTGCCAGACCGGTGATTGTGGTGGAGTCCTAGATTGCAAAGGATGGGGTAAACCGCCAAACACCTTAGCTGAATACGCTTTGAACCAGTTTGGTAACCTAGATTTCTGGGATATTTCTGTAATTGATGGATTTAACATCCCTATGTCTTTTGGGCCAACTAAGCCTGGACCTGGAAAATGTCATGGAATTCAATGCACAGCCAATATAAACGGTGAATGCCCTGGTTCACTTAGGGTACCTGGAGGATGTAACAACCCTTGTACCACATTCGGAGGACAACAATACTGTTGTAATCACGGTCCATGTGGTCCTACTGATTTGTCAAGATTTTTCAAACAAAGATGTCCTGATGCCTATAGTTACCCTCAAGACGATCCAACAAGTACTTTTACTTGTCAGAGTTGGACTACGGACTACAAGATTATGTTCTGTCCTTATGGCTCTACTCACAATGAAACAACAAATTTCCCATTGGAGATGCCTACAAGTATTCTTGAAGTTGCTTAAGTAGATTCATCATGAGTGTAGCCACCTCTTTCTTGTTCAATTTGCATGGTTGAGTTTTGGTCATTAGTTGTCTTTTATATTATCCACATTTCTTTTAGTTTGTTATCTTGAGGTGGCTAAGATTTGAATAACATATTGTACTTTGTCTTACACATGATGTTTTAAATTTTCACACAAGAGTGCATTTAGAGTCGTTTAATTTTGTCTTTTTAATTCCTAATTATTCAAGTCTTAAACCTTAGAAAGAAAAGGAATGAAAAAATAGTGTTGATAACATTCTACAATAATCAGAACAAAAATATAAAATTGTAGGGACAAGATAAACTATGATAATTACTGTAGGATAGCTATCTTTATAGGCGGCTTTTAGAATATTTTCATGCATAGGGTCAAAGGCGGAGCCATGTAGGGGCAAGGAGTTCAGTTAAAAAAAAATTCATGAATAATTACGGACGTTATTTATACATAGTTAAAATTATTTTTAATATATATATAGTGATTAATTAATTAATGAATCTTTGATCCTTTGAATTCTTCGTATGTTTACTTCTTCATATTTTAAAATCCTTTAATGAAAATTATTACTCCGCTACTAATCATGCCCTTGATATTCAATATCTGCATTGGGCTTGATATATTCAAATCTGCGTTTGAAAAATCTTACTTCGAAGGCAAAACACTTATTATAACCAAAAGAGATTTTATTCTCATGACTCAAACTCGATATATCATATTAAAAATCGAAAACTAACATGCCACCACAGCCCCTTTGCATATTTTCAGCACGTCATGATGCATGTTCCGTGACTTTTATGCAACTAATCCTGAAAAAAAGAAGCAAAGTCCTTAGCACACAGTAATACTCACTCTGTTCTAAAATATTTGTCACGTTTTATTTGAAAATGATAAATCATTATCAAGATATATTCAAATAATTTCACCCTTCCTTTTCCTTAAAAGCGTACCAAATAAATTAAATTCGCATCATGTAACCTTTTTAACTCCCCACCATTACGATAGAAAAAATATGTCATATGTCAAGTGGATAATTAAAAGAAAAACGTATGTATATCTACACTCAAAAGTCAAGAAAATGGGGGTACATGGAGATATTGGTGAGTGGGGTCTTTTATGTTGCTTGGTGGTTAATTAATTATTGATCATTACTTACTATATCGACAAAAGAATATTATTTTCCAAAGTAATGTTGTTATTTTATCCTAATACAATATTTAGTCATTTCATCCCATCAATTTCTGTTAAGTTCAAATCAATCGTTGCTTCATAGGAGATTGATATTAGCTAGTAAAGTCACGTTCTATTATGTTTTTTTGCCTTTTGGGTGGCGACAAATTATTATATTTATTTTTCACAATTTCATTTTAATATATGTGAGTGCGATAAAGTCAATTTGTTAATCTATTACATGAAGTTAATAAGTTAATAAAACCTATTTCACTTTTAATTCTCTAAAATATGTAAAATCATGTTAAAGATAAAAATAATGAATTTTCTATATTTAAAAATATTTTTTTAATAAAAATATAAATTTCTTAATTTAATCTTTTGTCTTTGTGTCAAATGTATTTGCTTATTTTGAGGAGTTTCTGCATAGAATTCAAGTAGCACGTGCAGAGCATCGTTTAGTTACGTACGTACTTGAAAATGTTCTAAGAGCCGCCTATAAACAAATATTTCTATCTATCTATTGACTTTGACCTAAAATTATGGATAATAATTTCGAATAAAAATTGGGATTAATTTTATTTTATGTTGTTTTGAGTTATTAGTTAATTCTGATATTAATTTATTTTATTATTTATACTAAATGATGGAACTTTTATCGTATACAGAAAGTGAGATAAAATAATTTTATGAGATATCTTTATTTATCTTATTCGGTATATTATAGCCTTTACGTCCTTGAACTGACCGCCATCATTCTCTTACTTGACAAGCTGCTGCCGTAAACAACAAAATATACACAGAAGAACATAAAATAATATTCGACACAACAGATTTGTGATGATGTGACTCTTATTCATGTTTTATATAATAGGTTTATTACAAGCCAATATAACTTGACCACTTCAAGCAATTTAAAAGAAAGAGACTCAATTTTACTTAGCCTCTTCATCACTTGAAGGCATCTCCAAGGGGAAATTTGGGCTAGTAACACCATTAGGACAAAAGACAACCCTATAATTTGTACTACCACTAGGGCAAGTAAATGTGCTAGTAGGATCATCTTGTGGGTAGCTATAGGCATCAGGGCATCTTTGTTTGAAAAATCTAGACAAATCAGTAGGACCACATGGACCTTGGGTGCAACAATATTGTTGTCCTCCGAACGTGGTACAAGGATTGTTACATCCTCCAGGTACCCTAAGTGAACCAGGACATTCACCATTTATATTAGCCGTGCAATGAATTGCGTGGCATTTCCCTCCACTAGGATTGGTTGGGGCAAAAGTCATCGGAATATTAAATCCATCGACTAAAGAAATGTCCCAGAAATCTAGGTTGCTGAACTGGTCCAAGGCGTATTCAGCCAGGGTGTTTGGTGGTTTGCCCCACCCGGTACACTGCAAGACCCCACCACAATCACCAGTCTGGCATGAACCTCTACCAGCACCATCAAAGTTGCAATTAGTACGACCCCATATACGTGCCATCTTAGTGCCCCTCGGCGCATTGATAACCCATGTCTGGCCTCGATCGAGACGTCGGCCACCGCCTATCGGGGTCGATGCCGCCCACACGGTGTATGGACAGTTATTGCGTACCTCGATAGTGGCAGCATAAGTGTAAGTCACAAAAGCAAGGAGGAAGAAAACAAAAGAAGATCTCAAGTAGGCCATGTTTGTGGAACTATATTTTTTAATCTAAGTTGTTGGATATATTGACAAATCGTTGGGCAGTTTATATAGGGGTGTGGCGGCTTTTGAAACTATGGATTTTAATCACAAATATCAATATCACACTGGACTAATCAACGAATAATTTTGAAATATGTTTAAGTAAAGGTTGAGGTGGCTCAACATATAAGAGCCGCCTACTAATTACTCCATTACTTTATATGAAAATAAAAGTCAAACTATTATTTTTATTCGATTTCTTATCCAGTGTTCGGTGTTTGTTATCCTATTTAAATATAAATTTACAAATTAATAGTGCTCTTAATAAGATTTTTTCATTTCTAAAGATTCAAATTCACATTGATTAAGAATAGAGAAATTTCATCTATTTTGACTGCAATCCATATGGATAACATAGAAGACAAATTTATTTGGTATAACGTGACAAGACTTTTTCTTAAAACTTAATTGAAAGAAGTAACCATTATTTTTCTTTCATGGACAAAATTTCTTTCATATTTTTTTCGTTTCATATTAGTTGATCATTTTTTATTTTGCGTAGTGTTTAAGAAATCATAAATAAGAAGATAATTTTATTAATTCACCTCTTAAAAAACTTCTTGAAAATTTTACAAACAAATATAAACACTTTCAAAAAAAATTAATTGCTAGGGTAATATAGAAAAAAATAATTATCTTTACTTGATTTAGTAAAGTGATAAACTAAAATGAGACAATTATATTTAGTATAAAGATCAACTAATATAAAACGGAGAGACTAGTTATCTATGTCATTTTCTATTTCGTGTTCAAGTTTCACCCGTATTATTTATTTTGTCGATTATTTGGAGGCTAAATTTTCGGATCATAATCAATAAAATAATGAAAGTTATTCCAATTGATTGCATCTAAAATCTTCAATTAGTAAATCTACACTTTCCCCTAAGCATTAATTCACTTCACAAATCTTCAATTTCCCATCTTGGAAAAGGGATAAAATGATAAATTTCCTCATTCTCTCTCCAACTAATACCATGATAGCTTCTCAATTTCATTGTTCATTTTTTTTATTTTTCACCCGGTGTTCGGAGCCTACATTAAATTCCCGATTAAATTTGGATTGGGCACTGCAGGACCCATTTTTGACACTTCACTCTTTTAATTTTGAACTTTTTGCCATTGTGACATTTTTTTCACGTGACAATTATATTATTTTTAAAAAAGAGAGTGTAATACAAACACTATCACATATTACTTGAGGTGTTTTGTTCAAACTTATGAGTGATATAGTTTAGGGGTGTTTCTTACACTCTCAATAATTTAAATATAGAATTTTAAAAAAATGATAGTTTAAGTGTTCGCTAGAAACTTAACTCTGTAGCGACCTAATTAAATGTCGTGAGTAAATCAGAGTAAAGGCGTAATTGCACTGGCGATTTACCTAAATTCTATTTGGTGGTTTTTATCGTCGATTTTTGTCGCAAATTTAATTCACATTAGTTATGGAGTTACTTGCAGTGACATTATGGTCGCCACTAAAAATATTCAGTGGCGATTTACTATGCTCCTAGTGACCAAAAAAGTCTGATTTCTGGTAGTGAATTACTAATAATAAGTCCGATTTAAAGAGGCTCATATACATAACAGCGCGAAATGATTCTCAGGGCAATAAATTCAATTAACCAAAATTTAAAAGATAAAATTTCACCTTTTCATAGTTCAGCTAGGACATTATCAATACTTTTTTGTTTGTTTTTTGGTCTAAGTCTTAACACTTTACTAAAAGTTATTTTTTATTTTTTTAAAAAGAACGATAATTCAAATGCACTGTTGATTTATACTTCAACAAGTAAAGTACACGTGGGATGTAACTCTTATTTAGGTCTTAAGTCTATTACAAACTCTCACTAATAAAGTAAAAGTTTAAATAGTTAACCAACTGGGCTATTAAGATTTTTCATTACACCAGAGATCACTCGACCACTTGAAGTAATTTTAAAGAAAGAGACTCAAATTTACTTGGCCACTTCATCAGTACTTGCAGGCATCTCCAAGGGGAAATTTGGATCAGCAACGCCATTGGGACAAAAGACAACCTTATAGTTTGTACTACCTCCAGGACAAGTAAATGTGCTAGTAGGATCATCTTGTGGGTAGCTATAAGCATCGGGGCATCTTTTCTTGAAAAATTTGGACAACTCTGTAGGACCACATGGACCTTGGGTGCAACAATATTGTTGTCCTCCAAACGTGGTACAAGGATTGTTACATCCTCCAGGTACCTTAAGGGCGCGAGGACATTCACCATTTATATTGGCCGTGCAATGGATTGCATGGCATTTCCCAGCACTAGGTTTGGTAGGGGCAAAAGTCATTGGAATATTGAATCCGTCAACTAAAGAAATATCCCAGAAATCTAGGTTGCTAAACTGATCCAAGGCATATTCAGCCAAGGTGTTTGGGGGCTTGCCCCACCCGGTACACTGCAAGACTCCACCACAATCACCAGTCTGACACGAACCCCTGCCTGCAGCATTGAAGTTACAACCAGTACGACCCCATATACGTGCCATCTTTGTTCCCCTTGGAGCATTGATGACCCATGTTTGGCCCTTATTGAGACGTCGACCACCGCCTATCGGGGTCGATGCTGCCCACACGGTGTATGGACAGTTGTTGCGTACCTCGATAGTGGCAGCATAAGTGTAAGTCACAAAAGCAAGAAGGGAGAAAATAAAAGAAGATCTCAAGTAGCCCATGTTAATTTGTTGAAATTTATATATGAGGACAAATTATTTTTTGGTACTTTATATAGGGGTATGGCGGCTTTTGGCACTATGGATTTTTATTAATCATATATAACACAATATCATACTTTGACTAATTATAAACGAATAATATTAAAATATGCGTTGGTAAAGGTTGAGGTGGAAAATATATAAGAAGCCGCCTAATAATTAATTATTTTATGAACTCTGTAACGTGACGGAACTTTTTCCTAAAACTAAATTAAAAAAAAAAAAACAGTCATTTCAATATCTTTCGTGACCAAAGTTTGTTCCATACTTATCTATGCTCATTTTTAACTTTTATCGTGTTTAGTACGCGTTTGAACATAAAAATTGAAAGTAAAATTAGTTATATTTTCTTCATATTACTCGTAGTATGGATCATTTGCTAGAATAACATGAAATATACAAATCAACACGATTTTGATGTAACAGATCATTTGTTGGACCACAACTTTTTAATGCAAGTATCTATTAAAAGAACCCCTATTGATGCAAAAATCAATAAATAAATTGGGAGGAATTGATTGACAAGTCATCAAGCTTATCGTCGATCCACATTAAAATAACGTTAGTATGGCTGCTTTTAGATAAACAAGTGGATCATGTACAGTTGAAGTTAAAAGATATCTCCTATAAATATCTATCTATACCTCTAAAACTAAATGCATCTAACAACACAAATATAAACTTAGATTCTTTAAAGAAATTGCAGAATTAAATGGAGGCAAATAAGTCTATGGTGAAGTTGGTTGCTTTCTTGATAATTCTTGCATCATGTAATTAATTGACCATTTCTTTCTATTTTAAATATATATTTTTATTTATTAAAAAAAATAATTAATTATGTAAAATTATTTATGAACAGGCTTTCAATCTCTCACTGCTCAAGATTTGGAAATCGAAGTTAGTGATGGCTTAAATGTCTTGCAACTACATGATGTCTCTCAATCATTTTGTCCAGGTTTGGCTTTTACTCTATCTTCTTCTTCTTTTTTTGATTCGTTGTTTGATATTCGTATGAGGTCTGACTAAATTTGAATTCACATCGAGAAATAAAATATTTTCTAACAATTGACGAATCTATATTCAGGGGACTCGAACCTAATACATTTGATTAAAGATATATAAATTAAGATTCATATATACTTAACACTCCACCAATCACAATTCTTGTTGGTCTTTCATCTCCTGATTATTGTTGAAGTCTAATTGTTTTTTTTTTCTGATATAAAGTAACTTTTGATTTATAGAACTTTTAATCAATCGATACTGACATGATGTATAAATGTGCTCTTTAACTTAGCCTTAACTGACATATATGCCATTCAACTTTGAATGTATACAAATAATCACTAAAACTCTATATAAAATTGAACAAATATACACACTCGTCATACATTAAGCCGGGGACAGTTTATCATTTGTATATATATAATTGTGCATATTAATATTTATGATTCTTTCCACCACAATAAATATTTCTCTCACACACACATTAATTAATTACTTGTATTTTTATTAATTATAGGTGTTACAAAGGAAACGTGGCCAGAACTTCTTGGAACACCAGCTAAGTTTGCAAAGCTAATAATTCAGAAGGAAAATCCAAAATTAACAAATGTTGAAACTCTACTGAATGGTTCTGCTTTTACAGAAGATTTGAGATGCAATAGAGTTCGTCTTTTTGTTAATTTATTGGACATTGTTGTACAAACTCCCAAAGTTGGTTAAACAAAATTAATTCATGTTATGTACCTACCCTCCAGAAAAATAAATTGGAGCTGTAATATGGTTAATGTTTCCACTATATTTGGTGATAAATAAATGTGGCTTTTAATAATAATATGATTTTTCATTTGTTATACATATACTACTACAACAACAATAATCATTGAAATCTCACAAGTACTGGAGTCTGTGGAAAGTGATGTGTACGTAACCTTACCTCAATTATAACGTAAACTTGTTTGATTACCAAATGAATACATTTTAATCTATAATAGTGTACGTGTATATTAGTTATAATATTTAACAAGTTATATCGAGAGATTTACATCTACTTATTATTTAGGAGAAATGATTTTCTAGCCTTTTATAATTTGCTTATAAGAAATAATCTTTATTATTACTATAGAATATCTGAAAAAGCTATTATCTTTCGTTCAACTCATTTAATTTCTTCTGGGATATAGAGAAGAATTAAATTAAAGCATAAATGACAAACGATAAACTATAGGATGAATCGAAATATAGTCGATACATCAAAACTACGTGTAAAGAACCAATTAGACTGACCTTATATCATATTTCATTATAAAAACATTTAAGTTGAAGGGTATATATATATATACTCCACACGCATATACACAAACTTGTTATCAATGACTTTCTAGCCTTTTATAACTTGCTTATAAGAAATAATCTTTATTTTTACATATAGAAAATCTGAAAAGGCTATTATCTTCCGTTTAAATTGTATAAGAGAGCAAAATTTCTCATTTACTTGGCCACTTCATCAGTACTTGCACGCATCTCCAAGGGGAAATTTGGGCCAGCAACACCATTAGGACAAAAGACAACCCTATAGTTTGTACTACCACTAGGACAAGTAAATGTGCTAGTAGGATCATCTTGTGGGTAGCTATACGCATCAGGACATCTTTGTTTGAAAAAATTGGAAAAGAACGTAGGACCACATGGACCTTGGGTGCAACAATATTGTTGTCCTCCAAACGTGGTACAAGGATTGTTACATCCTCCGGGTACTTTAAGTTGACCAGGACATTCACCGTTTATATTTGCCGTGCATTGAATTGCATGGCATTTCCCTCCACTTGGATTAGTCGGGGCAAAAGTCATCGGTATATTAAATCCATCAACTAAAGAAATGTCCCAGAAATCTAAGTTGCTGAACTGGTCCAAGGCGTACTCAGCTAGGGTGTTTGGTGGTTTGCCCCACCCGGTGCACTGCAGGACACCACCACAATCACCAGTCATGCACGAACCTCTACCAGCACCATCGAAGTTACATCCAGTACGACCCCATATACGTGCCATCGTAGTGCCCCTAGGCGCATCAATAACCCACGTTTGGCCTCGATCGAGACGTCGGCCACCGCCTATCGGGGTCGATGCCGCCCAGACGATGTATGGACAGTTGTTGCGTACCTCGATAGTGACAGCATAAGTGAAAGTCACAAAAGCAAGAAGGGAGAAAACAAAAGAAGATCTCAAGTAGCCCATGTTTGTTGAAATTTATATGTGGACAAATTATTTTTGGTACTTTATATATAGGGATATGGCGGCTTTTGGCACTATGGATATTAATCGTATTATATAACAATATCATACTTTGACTAATTATAAACGAAATATATTACAATATGATTTGGTAAACGTTGATGTGGAAAAATGTATAAGAGCCGCCTAATAATTAATTATTTTATGAATATAGCCTATAGTTACAAGTTAACTTTATTTGGTGATAACTTTGACATATAAACTCTGTAACGTGACGGAACTTTTCTTAAAACTAAATATTAAAAAGCAGCTATTTTCAGATTTTTCGTGGCCAAAGTTTCTTGCATACTATGCCCATTTTTACTTTTATCGTTCTAGCCTTCTAGGTACGCGTTTGAACATAAAAAATCATGAAAATTGAAAGTAAAAAATAGTTTTTTTTCATATTACTCGTTTGGATCATTTGTTAGATCAATGTGAAATATACAAATCATTCTAATTTTAAAATCACAACTATTCTGTCTGATGGGGAAGTCTATGTAATTCGTGACAAGTGTTTGATTATTCTAAGTCTGGATTGGAGTCACAACTTTTAGTGCAAATATCTATTAAAAGAACCCCTATTGATGCAAAAGTCAATAAATATTTAATATCATATTTTATTTATTTTTACGATCGGAGCATGGATACATTTACTAATTAAAATAAATTGGGAGGAATTGATCGACAAGTCATCAAGCTTATCGTCGATCCACATTAAAATAACGTTAGTATGGCTGCTTTTAGAGAAACAAGTGAATCATGTATAATTTAGTTAAAAAATATCTATATATACCTCTAAAACTAAATGCATCTAACAACACAAATATAAACTTAGATTCTTTAAAGAAATTGCAGAATTAAATGGAGGCAAATAAGTCTATGGTGAAGTTGGTTGCTTTCTTGATAATTCTTGCATCATGTAATTAATTGACCATTTATTTATACTTTATTTAATTTCTTCACATATATTATTTTTATTTATTAAAAAAAAACGTAATTAATTATGTAAAATTATTTATGAACAGGCTTTCAATCACTCACTGCTCGAGATTTGGAAATCGAAGTTAGTGATGGCTTAAATGTCTTACAACTACATGATTTGTCTCAATCATTTTGTCCAGGTTTGGTTTTTACTCTATCATCTTCATTTCTTTTTTTTTCGTTCGGTGTTTGATATTCGTATGAGGCCCAACTAAATTTGAACGAATGTCAGGATCGAATCTCAGGTTGATTATCGGGGTCGTGCCTATAGGTTCGACTGTCGGGGTTGAGGTCAGGGTCCCAATTCAAATGTCGTGTCTTGGGTTGGGAGTCAGGGTCAGGTCTTAGGTTAAATCTCATGCTCGGATTCCGAATCTGTCGTCAGATTATGTCCTATCGCGTGTCGAGATCTAGTCCTGGATCGATTATTGGAATTGATTTCCGAGTCAGAAACTATTTTCCTACTCTCTAACAAAATATAAAAAATATTTTCTAGAAAACATTTTCCTTCGTACCAAACACACCCTAATTGTTGATTTTTTCCTCGTATAAAGTAACTTTTGATTTATAGAACTTTTAATCAATCGACAATGACATAATATATAAATATGGTCTTTAATTAATTAGTTGTATTTTTGTAAATTATAGGTGTGACAAAGGAAAGGTGGCCAGAACTTCTTGGAACACCAGCTAAGTTTGCAAAGCAAATAATTCAGAAGGAAAATCCAAAATTAACAAATGTTGAAACTCTACTGAATGGTTCTGCTTTTACAGAAGATTTGAGATGCAATAGAGTTCGTCTTTTTGTTAATATATTGGACTTTGTTGTACAAATTCCCAAAGTTGGTTAAACAAAATTAATTGATGTTATATATATGTATATAGCCTCCAGAAAAATAAATTGGAGCAGTAATATAGTTAATGTTTCCACCATATTTGGTGATAAATAAATGTGACTTAATTTTTGTTATACTTACTTCTACTACTATATATATATCAGTGAAATCTCACAAATATAGTCTAGGGAAGGTGTAAATTTGTTTGATCTATAATAGTGTGTATGTTAGTTATCGTATTTAACAAGTTATATCGAGAGATTTACATCTACTTATTAATTGGGAGAAATGATTTTCTAGCCTTTTATAATTTGCTTATAAGAAATAATCTTTATTTATACATATAGAATATCTGAAAAGGCTATTATCTTTGTTCAACTCATTTAATTTCTTCTGGGATATAGAGAAGAATTAAACTAATGCATAAATGACAAACGATAAACTATAGGATGAATCGAAATATACTTGTTACATCAAAACTATATGTAAAGAACCAACAAGACTGACCGTATATTATATTTCATTATAAAAACATTTAACTTGAAGGGTGTGTATATATTCCACAAGCATATATACAAACTTATTATCAATATTATTTTGGTAATTTTTCATACCATTGTTAGCAACCAAAATATTATTTCTTGGAAAGTTCATGGGCAAAAAACAACTTTATAATTAGTTCCTCCAGGACAAGTAAAAATGCTAGTTTTATCATCCTTAGGGTAACTATAAGCATCATAACACCTCTCCTTAAAAACACTTGAATATATTGTTGGACCACATTTATCAGAATAACAACAATATTGATCGGTCTTAAAAACCGTACAAGAATTGTTACATCCTCCGCGAATTTTTAGCACACATGGACATATCATGTTAATATCCACACTACACCTAATGCCACGGGTGCACCCATTCGATATAGGGATAAATTTTATTGGCACGTTGAATCTAGCGATAAAAGAGACATCGAAAAAAATCAAGATTGTTGTCTTGATTTAGGGAATATTCAGCCAAAGGGTTTGGTGGTAGCCCATAAGATTCACAATGGAGTAGATCATTGCAATCTCCAGTCTGACACTTACCACGGCCCGAATCATCGAAATTGCAACCGGTTCGGGCCCAAACACGGGCTCATGACGTGACAGGTGGAACATAGATTGTCCAATTGGAGTTAGGGTTGAGCTGGACACCACCACCCACTGGCACATATGCGGCCCAAACAGTGTAAGGACAATTGTTTCGAATTTCGAATATAGCTGCGTTAGTTAGAGTGAGTGAAGAGGAGAAAATGAACAAAGAGAACAAGAGGAAAAATAAACATGGACTTGAAAATGAACATTTAAAAAAAAATGAAAATGGTTACTTAGCCTTTTTATGTGTTTTGTGTGATGAGATAAAATTGGTATTTATAGAGAAGAATTTTGGGGCAATGTGGTTAAAAAAAAATAGGTATTGGAGTAGAAAATATATGATCATAGTGATAGTGGAAGTAGCAAATTGGTATTTTTAATTTTAAAGGATAAAATAGTAAAAGAAAAATTGTCAAACATAAATGGCTTATAAAATAAGTACTTTGGATGTTATCATATATTGCGCAAATAAAGTTAAAAGATACTTATAAAACCATTTAAACAACTTATAAACTTAGCCAAGTCTCTTAAATCTTTGTAAGAAAAATATATTATCTTAAAACTTCCACTACATAAATTGTGGGAAATTGTGACTCTTTCAATATATTAAAGAATTAAATGGATGGAATGATAGTAAGGAATTCTATAAGGGAGAAATTTACTAGCCACTGCCCACTTATATATTTGTTAAAGTGTTAGACATCATATTGAAGGAGTAATAGAGAAAAGTCATCATATGAAATGATCTTATCCTATTTTAATTATAACGAATACTACTATAAGTCTAGATTTTCTTGAGACTAAAGTTTGCTTTATATTGAAATGTTAGTTAGAAAAATAATAGGAAAATTCTACATTCATGTTTGCTACTTAGCAAGAAAGAAAATAAGTTTATTTTAGCAATAACATATTTGAATTTGCTTATATTTGTAATTTGTGTGGATTTGTATGCATGCATGAAGATGTGTATATGAACAAAATAAAATAGAGAAAGCAAAAAATAAAATAAAATTAGAGGAGCACAGGTTAAATCGAAAATCAAACTGTTAAGGATTAATAGCCGATCAATTGAAAATTGATAATGAACATCTTATTGGTTAATGTTTGGTTATCAATTTAGCGTGTTATAAACCAAAAATTAAGAAATTAAATAATAATAATAATAATAGACAAAATCGAATCGAACCAACCAATAAACACCTCGACCATACCCGAGTTACAAACCTGCCAATTTGCTAGCACTAGGCATGTGTTAACCAGGTCATTGACGTAAAAGTAATAATTAACGATATAATTATTTATTCATTATGATAAAACTATATTAGTTGAAGGGAGATATACATTACACACATAGGAGATTATTATCACATTAAGGCAACATAGTTTAGCAAACCTTTTAAGATACTTATTATTTTGGTGATTTTTTCATACCATTTGTTGCAAAATGTGCTTTATTGTGGCATTAATTATGGGCAAAAAACAACCCTGTAATTTGTACTACCACTTGGGCAAGTGAATGTGCTAGTAGGATCATCTTGTGGGTAGCTATACGCATTAGGGCACCTCTGTTTGAAAAATCTTGAGAAATTTGTAGGACCACATGGACCCTGGGTACAACAATATTGTTGTCCACCAAACGTGGTACAAGGGTTGTTGCATCCTCCGGGTACTCTAAGTGGACCAGGACATTCACCGTTTATATTAGTCGTGCAATGAATTGCGTACGTGGCATTTTCCTCCAATAGGATTGGTTGGGGCGAAAGTCATTGGTATATTGAATCCGTCAACCAAAGAAATGTCCCAGAAATCTAGGTTGTTGAATTGGTCCAAAGCATATTCAGCTAGGGTGTTTGGGGGTTTACCCCACCCGGTATAGTGTAGGACCCCACCACAATCTCCGGTCTAGAAAGAACCTCTACCAGCACCATTGAAGTTGCAATTAGTATGACCCCATATTCGTGCCATCTTAGTGCCCCTTGGCGCATTGATGACCCAAGTTTGGCCTCGATTCAGACGTCGGCCACCGCCTATCGGGGTCAACGCCGCCCAGACGGTGTAGGGACAGTTGTTTCGGACCTCGATAGTGGCAGCATTTGTATAAGTCACAAAAGCAAGGAAGAAGAAAATAAAAGAAGATGTCAAGTAGCCCATGTTTGTGAACATATTTTTTTAATTTTTGATATAGTTACAAATTATATATTGGGCAGTTTATATAGGGGTGTGACAACTCTTTTGGGATGAGACTCTTCTCCATTACTCATTCTCTCCATTTCCCTAAGTTTCTACTCGGATGAAAGCCATGTGTCATAAATTAAAAATTAAAGGTTGAGATTTAATTACCTAAATTAAGGTCCTAATTAGGATTAGAATAAAACATAATTTATTTATAATATTTCCTAATTAATGTCAATCTCATAATTCTAGCTAAAAATGATCTCAATTCATAAATATATCTAAAATTTCTCTCTTTTTTAAAAACATTTTTTTCTTTTTTTGTTACGAAAAAGTCTTTTTCTATTTTGTTCTAATTTTTATTTTTTTTGCAGTTTTGAGTTATTGAAAGAAAGAAAAAAAAAACATCATCCATTCTTTTTTTTAAAAATAAAAATTGTAAATATTCTTTTTAAATTTTAACATTATATATTGATTAGTTTTCTAACGGTTTCCCGAAAGGCCTAAGCATTAGATGACTATTTCTCTAATGTTTGATGGAAATGTAAAGAAGAACAGGAAAAAATTAAAGAACTCCTGCATGACCAAAAAAGAGGACAAGAAAAATATCTTTTTTTTAAAAAAAAGAGCCTGCATCAAATGGAAAATAGTGATTGTTTTAAATGACTTCTGAAATAATTTTTAACTAGAAATATGGATTTGATATTTTTAAAAAGAAAATAAAATAATTATTTGTTATTTTAATCATGATTAGGACTTTAATTTAGGTAATTAAATCTCAACCTTTAATTTTTTTAATTATGACACATCGCATCAAATGGAAAATTGTGAAAGCACAACAAAAATCTTACTCATATCCTATTTTAACTAATACTTCTGTGTCTAGATTTTTATTGATATGTCTGTTTAATATTGAAATTTCATTTGGAAGAATAATAGAAAAATTCTCAGATCACCCATAAAGAAGAATCAAAACAAAATAATTTCGTCTATTCTCAAAATTAAGATGGGTTGCCACCTATTTATAAAATTTTGTAACAGTTATAATCTTTTATACGAGAATAAGACTTACTAAGAACAAATGGTGCTTAACATAAGATAGGAAAGAGGGTAAAAAAAAATTATTTTTTTGTTGCCTAACTTATTTTCAACTAGTCCATATTTAGGTGTGTGTAAAATAGATTTAACCGATAAAAATTGAATTAAAAAAAAATGTTACTCTATTGGTTTATTAATTTTGGGTTATTGAGTTAACAGTTCTTAAATGATTTTGTAAACAAATTTATTAGGATATCAGTTCGGTTTCTAATTATAAAACTTTAGTTAATGGTTAAACTAAAGTAATAACCTAATAAAATTATATTAAAACTACTTTTTTTTATTCCTAATTATATAATAATTACTTTATATTTTAAATACAAAACCTATTTTCTTTTGCCTTTTATAATTAATGTCTTGGTGCTGATGTTTTTGTTCTGAAGTTGTTGAGTTGATGAGGTTCTACTCACCACTCACCACTCACCAGCTATACTGTACTCATGATTTTTTTTCAACTGGTATCGATAGTATTTTAAAATAAATATTATATTAATAAAAACTATTAAGGATCAATAGGCAATTAATTGAAAATTGATAAAAACATATTATTGATCGTCGATTTAGCATGTTTATAAATGAAAAATCGGTAAGTGACTAATTGACGTACAAGTAATTCATTAGTTAGTTTCAAATTCAACCAACAAAAAAAGGCAAGAAAATGTTAAAGTGAAGTAAATAAGTAACGACACATAATTAACGATATTATTTCTTATTCATTATGATCAAAAACATGTAAGTTGAAGAAAGTGTGTATACATTACACACATAAGACATTATTATCACACTAACACAAAATAGTTTAGATACTTATTATTTTGGTAATTTTTCATACCATTTAATTTGTAGCAAAATATGCTTTATTGTGGCATTAATTATGGGCAAAAAACAACCCTATAATTTGTACTATCACTAGGGCAAGTAAATGTGCTAGTAGGATCATCTTGTGGGTAGCTATAGGCATCAGGGCATCTTTGTTTGAAAAATCTCGACCAGTCAGTAGGACCACATGGACCTTGGGTGCAACAATATTGTTGTCCTCCGAATGTGGTACAAGGATTGTTACATCCTCCGGGTACTTTAAGTTCACCAGGGCATTCACCATTTATATTGGCTGTGCATTGAATTGAGTGGCATTTTCCTCCACTAGGATTGGTCGGGGCAAAAGTCATCGGTATATTAAATCCGTCAACTAAAGAAATGTCCCAGAAATCTAGGTTGTTAAACTGGTTCAAGGCATATTCGGCTAAGGTGTTTGGTGGTTTACCCCACCCGGTACACTGCAAGACTCCACCACAATCACCAGTCTCACAAGAGCCTCTACCAGCACCGTCAAAGTTGCAATTAGTACGACCCCATATACGTGCCATCTTAGTCCCCCCTGGTGCATTGATGACCCAAGTTTGACCTTGATCGAGACGTTGGCCACCGCCTATCGGGGTTGATGCCGCCCAAACGGTGTATGGACAGTTGTTTCGGACCTCAAAAGAGGTAGCATAAGTATAAGTCACAAAAGAAAGGAGGAAGAAAACAAAAGAAGATCTCAAATAACCCATGTTTGTGGACATTTTTTTTTAATTTGATATTATTACAAGTTATTGGGCAGCTTATATAGGAGTGTGGCACCTTGTACATTAATCACATATATCAATAATATTACATTGGAATGATGAATAAGGAAAATTTTCCACAAACCACTATTCCACGTCCGCATTTAATTCTTCGTGGAATTTTTTGGTTTTTTTGGAACCTTCTTTATATTGAGTCTAATTAAATCTGAATTCTTGTTAAAAAGGTCCATATGAAATATATAACGTTCACTGTCAAAAGTAACTCTAGGCAAAATTCGAATACAAGACCTTTGATTAACGAACATAAAGAAATTGCCCTGCCGGCTGCCTGCATTATAATATTAACTGTTTGTTTTGAATCAAACAAAGTTAGTACGTACTTCTATTACCTAATTAACTAAGGTGATTGTGGGGATTCAAAGTTAATTATATTAGGAGAACTGCCAATGCAGAAGACTATCAAGACTTCCTGTTGATACATTGGAAAAGTCCGAAAACGTTTTAATTTATTTGATAATATTTAGCAGGTACGGAATAAAAATAAGAAATAAAAGATATCTATTGAAATTTATGTCTTTAAAATAAGACATAATTTATGTAATTATAAATTATTTAATTAAGAAAAAATTAATATTTTAAAGTTGAAGTGTGTTATCTAATTTTTAAAAAAAATATTCTTTTTTGTACTGTGACTAAAAGGGAAATAATGTCACATAAATGAGATAAAAGAAATCGATCCTTATTTTCACAATCAGAGGAAATTTTTAAGCACAAATTTGAATTTATCGAGACTCAACACAAATACCATAGATTGATTCCTAGGAAGAAATTTTCAATCCATTATTCAAGTAGATATATAATCACGGGATGAAGAAAATTTTAATATTGTGTGATAGTATTATTTTGTGATAAGGGTCTGAAAAATACTTCAACTTTGGTCAGATTTGCTGTTGCGATACTAAACTTTCATAAGGACATATTACCTCCCTAGACTATTTAATACCGTATTTAAAACATATATATTTGTCCACGTGGCCATAAAAAAAATGTAAAATTATAAATAATAATGTGTCCACGTGGGCACATATATACCTTTAAAATACACTATTAAATAGTTCAGGGGGTAAAAAATACGGTATTAAATAGTCTAGGGAGGTAATAGGTCCTCATGAAAGTTTAGTATCGCAA
>NW_006239206.1:650272-657790 GCF_000226075.1 Solanum tuberosum | reverse complement strand
TTTAGGGATAAGGGTCTGAAAAATACCTCAACTTTGGTCGAATTTGCTGTTGCGATACTAAACTTTCATGAGGACCTATTACCTCCCTAGACTATTTAATACCGTATTTTTTACCCCCTGAACTATTTAATAGTGTATTTTAAAGGTATATATGTGCCCACGTGGACACATTACTATTTATAATTTTGCATTATTTTTTATGTCCACGTGAGCAAATATATATGTTTAAAATAGGGTATTAAATAGTCTAGGGAGGTAATAGGTCCTCATGAAAGTTTAGTATCGCAACAGCAAATCTGACCAAAGTTGGGTATTTTTCAGACCATTATCCCTATTATTTTCTTCAAAAAAGTCTCACTCAAAAGAATATTCAAAATACTATATTTAGATTCTCTTAATTTTCAATTATATATTAATGTGAAATATTTATTTGCACCTATTAAATTCATAATTCAAGTTGCAATTGACCGCAAGCAAATCAAAGTCTTCGTCAATGCACGACGAGTCGTACAAATGCCTTAAATTAGAGGGGTTATTTTTTTAGCAATAATATATTATTATAAGTATTTAAAAAAAATAAAAATGTATAATCTATTTTAATTTTTAGTATAAAATTATAAGATTCAAACGTTTTTTTTATTTATTTAACTTTAAATATCATATCAAGTCAAAAAATAAGATAAGCTAATTGAAAATGGAGAGTACTATTACATATGAAAGGGGGGAAAAAACAACTCTGCATAACTTTTTAAGAAATATATTAGCAACTTTGTATTCTAAAAAAAATAGAAGAAATGACTTTAATTTTTTTTATTAAAAAAACCAGTGTTATTATTATTATTCAAAAGTTGAAGACCTTCGATTAATTTTTGGTTTTAAGTCACTAAAGTGCTTGAACCGTCCCTCTGTATCAGTATGAGCTTAACTTGCTACTTCGGCGGTCTTAAATTTTTTGTCATGTTTATTTTTTACATGTTTCCTTAAAAAATATTAATTTAGAAGAATTTTGATTGTTTTGCCGTTATTTATGTCTTGAAATAAAAAATTTCTTCGTTGAATGCTTACTGTATTTCTCTATTTATGTGTCTCCATAAAATTGAATTGTTTGTAGTTTTCAAGAAAAAATAGTACTCTCTTCATTTCTAATTAATTGAATTGTTGAAACTAAAAAAATACATACTTAAATTTTGTTTTGAATTTTTAAAGTGAGAAATAAATTGAGACAATCATTTTAAAAATTATACTCTCTCTAGTCCATATTAAGCTAAGTGAATTATTGAGATATCACATCCATTAAGAAAAAAATATTTAATGATATAAATGAATGATTATTTTCCCCCAATACTCTTTTGATTATTCTCAGACTATTTTTCAAGAAAATGTAAAGTGATTAAATCGCATTAAATGAAGAGTAAATATATAAAAAATCTCAAAAACTTTCTTAAATTTTAAGTAATTCACTTATTTTGAATTATAAAATAATCTCAATTAATGTTCTAATTTTTTCCAAGAGATATCTTATGATTTACAAATTAATCCATGAAAAATAAAATGTGGATGTGGAATAATGATCACGAAAATTTTCCACAAACCACTATTCATGACTTGAGGAACAATAACCTCTCTTTTGCGTACTTCCATCCTATTATTCGATATTCATTTTGAATTCGATTAAATTTGAATTTTCGTTAAAAGATTCAAATTGAAGATAAAACATTCAACTTCAAAAAAAATTCAGGATCAAAACTCGAATTTGAGACTTCTAACTAAGAATTGAAAAGAATAGTTATTAACTACTCATGAGTATTATGTTTTGGATGAATTATCAAAGTACTGCAATTAGGTATTCTTTTTGGGACATTGTGGGGTTTCAAAGCAGAAGACTAACTAGCTAGACTTACTGTTGATAGGTTGGAAAAGTCTGGATGAGGATTATATAAGCGTTTCAATTTATGTGATATTAGTATTTAATTACGAACAGAGTAGTAAGAAATGAATTTTTTGAAATTTATAATCTAAAATAAGATATAAATAGTAATAAATCATCTCATTAAAAAAAAGTATTTTAAAGTTAAAGTATATTACTAAATATAAAAAAGGTACTTATCATTTTTTTGAAACTGACTAAAACAAATCACATAAATTAAAACAAAAGAAATAGACCTTTATTTTCTTAAATTAGTGGAAATAATTACCATTTGAATTTGAAATAATGACCTTGCAAATACATTCCTCCTGTGTCATGAACTTGTGTTTATATATATATTATAGAAAAAAACTTATATACACAATATGGAAATATATTATAGAAAAAGACTTATATATATATATATATATATATATATATATATATTATAGAAAAAGACTTATATACACAATAGGGAAATATAATTAATATGTAAATTTTTATCGCCAAATAAGGGAGTGTTAATGTATATCTTAATATATAAATATTAACTCAGATTCAAACGTCTTAATTTTAATAAAACAATTATAACATCTTAGTATATAAATATTTATTCAGATCCAAATGTCTTAATTTTAACGAAAGTACGAGGAACAATCAAATGCTTACAACCAAACGAAACAAAAAATTCAATCTGTCGGTGGCGTCTACTGACCAAAGGTGACATTTTTTTTTATTAATTAACCCTTTATTTTTTTTCCGTATCACTTTCAGAAACACTCACTCCTAATTTTTAGGACAAAAATAAATTAATTCTTTATATCTTGATTTTTAAATTGACAAGTATTTTAAAATGAACATCGTCTTTAATAATGTTGCTAACTAATATGAGACAGAGTCGGAGGGTACTTAGTTAGGTTTCCTAATGGTTTTAGTCATGTTGCTGAGAAAGATATGCTTAGCTAGTTATATATTAAGAAAAATTTAGGCAGTTTTGATGAAAATTTTGGAAATATTTGACTAAAAAGCTAAGTCTTTGTCAATAATAAATATGAAGCTATTGTAATTCGTGGTCATGCATTATAATAGTATGCATAGCCTTTTAATTAAGATGTATGAGTTATATAGTTAAGAAGTCGTCTTTTATTAGGAGCGTTTTATTTCTTAATGTGAATTTGTCAGATACAAATTTGCATTTAATCGAGACTCAATATAGCTATCGAACATCAAATTCTAAATTAAAAAAGGTACAATAATTCACCCCTCCTTTGTTTTTAACTAACTAGGTCGAGTTGTATATAGATGATCATAATATTCAAATTGTGCAATATTTGACTGTGTATAGCTAAGTGGTCAATTTGTAGTTAGTCTTCGTCACTAGAATTTTATAGCCTTTTGACTCTTCTTTGAAGAATTAAATGGATCTTAGAATACTTTAAAGAAATTAATTTCACGTGAAAAAATAATTTCAAGCCACTATTAATGTAAATAATCATGGGAACAAGGAATATAGAATTGTGTTGGATGAAGCCTCCATAAAGAAAATCTTAATATTATGTGATATTTTTCGTTCTGAATTAAATTTGCATGGTTTTTCTCAAAATCACTCGAATAAGAGTTCATAACGTTATTATGTGTCACCTATATTTTCCAAATATTTATGGTCATCGAAGTCCATATGCAATGCAACCTCCTTTTCTTTTCTTTTTTGTCTAGCTCTGTATAGAGGGTGAAAAACGGGTATTATCGATATCATCTCCATACTCAACTCGTCAAGCAATTAACTTAAACTCTGGAGGGAAACATAGAAGTAACCAAATCATCAAAAAGATATTCTTTATTTTCCTTTTATTTATCACAAACTAAGGAACTACATATATAGTACTTCCATAATATCACTATATATATGATGAATAAAAACATCATATTTTTCCTTGACTTAGTAATTCATCCTCCTAGCTAGGAGAATAACGTAGCCTTATTCGAATTATTAATACAAAAGGATATAGATAGATAGATATTTAAGGACAGAACACAACCCTATAATTAGTACCAGTAGGGCAAGTGAAAGTACTAGTCTGATCATCCTTAGGGTAACTATATGCATCAGGACACCTCTCCTTAAAAAATCTCGAAAATTTAGTTGGGTTACAACTACCAGAGTTACAACAATATTGATCAGTCTTGAAAACGGTACAAGGATTGTTACATCCTCCGGGAGCCTTTAATTCATTAGGACATTGTTGATTAATTTCCGCTTCTTTTTTTCTTTAAAAAAAGCAGTAAGGAGTAAGGAGATTAAACTCTCGGATGAGACTAAGCAGCTACCGACCGTTCCGACGCGCCCTTGACCTATTTTTGCTTTTTTTGCTAAAAACTTTTGAAAAAGTCTTCAAACCCATTGGAAGTTGGACTAAATTCCATAGGGACATTAAATCCATCGATAAGAGAAATATCGAAAAAATCTTTATTTGCAAATTGGTTTAGGGCATATTCAGCTAATGTATTTGGTGGTACACCAAAAGATTTACATACAAGAAGACCATTACAATCTCTAGTTTGGCATTTTCCCTTACCGGATGCATCGAAATTGCATCCGGTACGGCCCCAAACTCGAGCTTGTTTAGTCCCCGGAGGGGCGTTTATCGTCCACGTTTGGCCTGTTGCTACTAGAAGTTGTAGAAAATATTGTAGCTAAGGTCTATTATTCAAGCTTGGATTTTATTTTTTACTTTTGAATAGTATATGTATCTTCTTCTTTCTATTTTCCCATTCAAGGTTTGTATCAGCATTGGAGTCTGATTAAATTTGGATATGTGCGGGAAAGTTGCATATTGAGTATAAAGTGTTCCCTAATAAAGGTGACATACTTAGGAGACTCGAACCCGAGACATCTGATTAAGAATGAAATAGAGTACTTACCACTTCATAGCAAAAGGCAAAAAGAAAAATCAAAGTTAAGAACAATGAACTTAGAATTTGGATGGTACATAAATTCAAACTTTTTTAGGTAATTATGCAAGTTTAAGGACCTCTATTTTCAACATTTTAGCAACAATTGAAAAGCTATATATGCACACATGAATATTATATTGCTTTGTGATTTACACAAGTAATTTTTTCAGTATCCACGTTCGATATTCGTATTGAATCTAAGTGACTCCGTATTCAATTTGGATCAAAATTATTGAGTTATGATCGTTAATATTTAATGATCTATATCAGTGTCCTCGAATCAATATAGTTGAAAAAACTATATTTAGGTGACTTAGCAAGTGTACAAAAAATCAAAAGGAAAATAGAGACTTGACAGTAAGAAAGATCAAAGTTTACTAAATATGAAAGACAATTGCTAATTTCCTTGTACAAAATTAGGTGGTGGAAAATTCGTATTCAATTCGTTGTCTCTTACTTCTGCTTGATTTTTTTAATTTTTTTTTTTTGGAACAAGGGACTGCAGAAACCATTTACTTATTTATATCATATTCGTACAAAATATCCTCTCCTTCTTATTTTATATGACGATATTTTACTGAGCATGAAATTATGTAAAAAAAAAATTTAAAAGTTATGTCATAGACAAATCACAAATGTGTGGTCATAAAATTATATATTATTAACGCTAAAATAAAAAGTTTAAAATTAAATAATTTTAAATATAAAATGTATAATTCTTTATGAAATAAATTAAAAAGAGATATATTCATATTAAGTAGGATAAAGAATTTTAAAAAACAATCATAAAGGAGAAGAAAACTCGAATGATATAGAAAATTTGTAGAAAGGATAACGTCTCCAAATAAAATATGGAACAACTCAAGCAAACAGTGCTAGAATTCGAACATAATCAGTTAGTGTTTGATTCCAATTCTCAATTGTAATTTTGGTTCAATGATTATAAATGTATTTAGTGTTTGTGTGGAATTTTTTTTTCAAGTTATGTAAAATTTAGTAAAGAATAAAACGTTTCTATTAAGATTCTTTTTTGTCGCGAAGCTCGAAGTCGAGGATTTTAGTTAAAAATAAATGGATTGTATTCATCATCACATTACAATCCTCAATAATTATACGTTTTAATACACTTTGTCTCAAATACAAATAGTAAACGAGTCAATATATAACGTAAAAATAACGGTGATATATGATAAATATTATGGGATATATATCTAAGCAACTATGACATGTTCAAACTTAATATTTTATAGTACATTTTAATTTAAGGCACGATAATATATTTTTTCCACTTTCATAAGAAATTTTTTAACTCAAGTTACATTTTATATAGTTTCAAAAGACGAAAATATTTAATTTTCAAGAAATAATTAGTCTAACTTGATTAATTGAGCTAAAAAGGTAAAAATTGACGAAGATTATGATAGAGGAAGTAGTCTACTATGAGAACATATTATGCAAATGAGTGAAGTGATACTTTAAACTAATAATGTGCCAAGCACTTCCCTTTTGTAGGAAAAATCTTTTTGGCTAGAAAATTTGGCCAGAATGATATTTTATCTATGTTATTTTACTTTTTTAAATATTTTTACTCTGTTAACTTTAATACCTTTTAACTAAAAAAATAAAAAAAAGATTAGTTTGTTTTAAAATAAAAAAAATATTATAGTTATTTTAATTTTTCTGGCCAAATTCTGGCCAAATTTTCTGGCCATTTAGCACCTCCCTATTTTTTATTAATGGTTTACTGGATTGATATAAAAAGAAGGGAAAAGGCTCAAATATGCCATCAAACTTTCAGAAAAGACTCATTTATGTCATCCATTAAAAGTTTGGCTCATCTATGCCATTACCGTTTAAGAAAAGGCTCATTCATGCCATTATTTTTTAACGGTGGTTTTTGCAAAAACCATTTTTTTACACGTTGGCCAATTATAAATTCGGCCACGTCATTATTTTTTTTATAATAAAAATTCAAAATTCTGAACAAACTTTTTTGCAAAATCATTTTTTACACGTGGCCAATTATAATTCGGCCCCGTCATTATTTTTTTCAAAATTTTGATTTTTTATTATAAAAAAATAATGACGTGGACCGAATTATAAATTGGCCCACGTGTAAAAAATGATTTTGCAAAAAAGTTTGTTCAGAATTTTGAATTTTTATTATAAAAAAAATTTTGACGTGGCAGAATTATAATTGGCCACGTGTAAAAAATGGTTTTGCAAAACCACCGTTAAAAAATAATGGCATGAATGATCCTTTTCTTAAACGGTAATGGCATAGATGAGCCAAACTTTTAACGGATGGCATAAATGAGCCTTTCCTGAAAGTTCGATGGCATATTTGAGCCTTTTCCCTAAAAAGAAAATCTTCTTAAAACATCAGATGCAGCATAAATTAGAAGAACACATAAATTATTTAAATGTAAGGAATATTTTCAAAATTTAGCTAAAAAGTTTCCCCAAGTTACGAGGGAATACGGATGTTCACATTTGGGATAAAATCGATTCAAATCGGAATACTCAATCAAATCAATTAAATAAAATAATTTTATTTTGATTTGATTTTACATTTTCTAAATTCAATAATAGTTGGTTTTCCTTATAAAAAAAAACTCAAAAAAATTAATCGAATCAAACCGATAAATTTATATATA